>NC_089315.1:5523290-5735790 GCF_036669915.1 Pocillopora verrucosa | reverse complement strand
CTCTATGTCGTGGAACAAACGATTAAATTTTCATTAATTAGAATGTGTGTGTTTGACAGGTTTCTTTTAGATAGTTTATTTGCAAATTTATTTGAAATTCTAAGGGATTCTGTTTGACTTATTAACAAATTCGTTTATACAAAGAACTCCGCTTTGTAAAATTCTCGTTATCCAGTTCTTCACCTTTTTGAATACTGCTCAAAGGACAACAAAAGCTCAAACGGATGAGTAAGTATCAAGCCGGTAACAACTAATAAACCAAAGAACAAAAGGAAATTCTAAATTCTATTCTATCACATAGCATATTGGCCCAGAGCTGCTCTTCTTGAAATAAAACTGAAAAAAAAAACCGTGAGTAGTTGCTCGGAATACAGCGAGCTGTTAATGCCAATACTAATGGACCATAAATACCTTAACTCATTGAAGTCTGAGTAACTTTACCATTTAGTACATGTGAAAGATCATTCATCGGTCAACCTTCATGAACATCCGTGTACAAAAGTATCGTCAGAGGGGAAACAACAAGCATCTTATTACTTCATTTTTGATCTTTTTTTATCGCATTTCCTCTTTTTAGCTTACATGGGATACGTATCCAAGCAGAAAGGCGTCATGAGAGATGCAATGGTTTTTGTTATGGAAGCTTGTAGCTTTGCAAATTTTCAAAAAAACTAAGGATGGCATAAGACACGATAGACATGTATATGTCGTGTCACCAGCTTTATCTATTTTCGCCACATTAGCGTATTCAGGTTAACATCAGATTCTCGAGTCACGTTCTTTTATTTCCTTGCAGATATGACACAAGTTTATATTCCTCGTGCGCATGCTAGATTTCAACACTTAGGGTATTCAAGTTTTGCGATGGTTTTTATTATGCAAGCTTGTAGCTCTGCAATTTTTCGAAAAAAATGAAGGCATAAGATATGCTAGACATGTAAATTTCGTATGACCAGCTTTATCTATCTTCGCCAAAATAGCGTATTCAGGTTATCATCAGATTCTCGAGTAACGTTCTTTTATTTCCTTGCAGATATGACACAAGGCTATATTCCTCGTGCGCATGCTAGATTTTAACACTTCCTAGGGTATTCAAGTTTTTTTCTCTTTCTGTAGAGGTAGCTCAAAAGGTGTTAATCACCATAATAATAATATTCACAATCTTAAAATTTTTTGTTCGTCGAAGAATGTTAAAAATTACTTTGAATAAGTTTCTTTGAGAAGTCCCAGGTAAATATTGAGCGGTAACTCAAGCTCCAACCAATTACATTCGGCCGCGATACAGAGCAGCTTGAAATGACTGCGTTTTGAAGGCTAGTTTCCAACGAAACGTTTTTCGAAAGTTTCTATATTTAAGGGGTTTCATTTGCATGAGAGGAAGAACTTCACTAAAAGATGCTAATGCGAACTGCACCTGGTTAAATGAAAATCGTATAGCTGAAGAAACGAGTGGAAAAATATTTAGCTACCAGCAGAAATCGTTATTTTGCAAAGCAGTCGATTTTGCTGGGTAACAAAATGATAAAATCAAAATTAGAAGAGAGAAGAAAGAAATAAAAGATGTTTAATGCTAAATTAATTATTCATTCCATCAGTGCAAATCATGACTTTTACGATCTAGTCACACTCTTCTACAACTGATAGCATTCAGAGTTGATATGTAGATAAATTTTCGCGGAGGTTAAAAAGTTAGGGAATCATCGTAGGTGGATTGTAAGTTTGACAGGATAAGAAACTCGCTCTTTCGCACTGGCGCCTAGAAAATAACTTTTATCTATCTATATATTTCCAGAGAGCTCAAAAGCTATATGAAAAAATAAACTATTAAAACTATTCTTAAAAGTTAATGTCGCAGTAATATATAAAGAAGTTGCTAGACTTAATGACAGCGGTGGATTTTTATTTCTACACCCTTTTAAACAAAAGTAGCCTTAACTTTGAAAATAAAGGCAAATGAAAAAGGCCGGACAGCTGTGTTTCGAAGGAGGTATTCTACAACCTTGCCACTACTCTTCAGTTAATTCTGTCACAACAAGCGCGTAAACAAACCCAAAATGTTCCGCAACTCTTCCCGGCCATGAAATTCACTTTGATCAAGAAAGAGACGAAAAATCATTTCTGATCGCGACATTTTAAAAATACCCTCATAGACAGTCAGCAACAATGTTCTTTGACAGTAGCCCGTGACAACTTGAAATATACGGAAGTATATAAGTCAGACGTGAAAACCCTTCACGGTGTCGTATATCTTTCGGAAAGCAACAAAATCTTACATTAGAGGCACATGAGTTTGAACATTAAATAGTGCGATTTATTTGAACTAAGAAAAATCCGTCAGCAGCGTTGTTAGTATGGCCTCCTTCATAGTCTTTTGAAATCTAACAGTAAGATGCAGGAAAGCAAGAGAATAGCGTGATGCAGCCAGCCGAGAGGACCTCAACTGCCGTTTAGCCAATGACGTAACTCGTTCGTCATGTTACTCATAGTTGGTTTCACCTCATTAACTTTCTTTGTCTTCGCAAAACATCTATCTAAAGTTGTTCAGTTTACGCAGCGAAGTAAATATTTTGCGTATTTTTGGATGATTGAACTGACTTCTGCCAATAAGGCAAACTGGAAAACTTGATTAAAATCCCGTTATCAAATAAACTATAGCACATTTTGACTGACGCATTTTTGTGAAGATTGTCGACTGAGAAAGTAGTGAATTTTCTCCGCGCTGAGGTGGTAAAGCGTTTCTATACAGCTGCACACATCTTGGATCGCCGGCGATTAATATATGTACCAGAACTTTTCATTCACTGAGGCTTGTGTCAGCGAGATGAAGACTACAGCACTTTGTGTTTTTGCTCTGTTCCTTTCTTCGATGTTAGTTGAGGGCATAATATATAATCGTCCCTGCTATGCACGTGGTGCTTGCAATGGAAAAGAAGTACATGAATAAGTAGAGATCTCTTTCGTTTTCAATCCATCTAAAATGTTTTAGATGGTGTTAATATTTAATTTGAGTTGAATTTTCTGAGTGGTTCGATTAGGAATGGCAATGTTTTTCTTTTCAAAAAGAGAATTTCCAGTAAGGAAAACTTATAAGTGAGCGTAGAAAAACCTTCTCTATGTATTGAGTCATGTCAAAATGAGCTGGAATCTTTCAGTAATGTTTTTTCTTTATCATTTCATTCATATCATTGTTGAATGATCCTGGTTGTTCAATTCACTAAAAGCCGTTTTAAATTCTTTTAGAAAAAGCCTACAAAATCTCCAACGGAAAAGCCTAAAAAATCTCCAACAGAAAAGGTTGGAGATAAAGGAGAAGCTGGAAATTTTGAAATGATGAAAATGAACATCCGTAGACGCTTGGAGGAGGTAATTACAGGTTTTTAATCCATCTTCTCTTCGGTTTGTCTGGTTAAGTCAGTATCCAAATAGTTGAATTGGAGGAAGAAGTCATTCGGTCCTTTTCGTGCATTTTACTCCAAGTATTCGTCAGAGCTTAACGGTCTTGTTTTTTATTTCTTTTTTTTCGAATAAATTTGAAGAGAAATTTTAAGATTATGTTTGTTGAATCTTTGTAGGCAAAACGTGAGCAACAGTACCGGAGAGAAATTTGCTCACGAGCCCGCGAGCTGAGATGTGGAGTGGAACAAAAGAAATAGGTTCACTGCAGTGAAAACTACACAGCTAACTTGAACTTAAAGCATAATTTCATTCCTAAATGACGAAATTGAGATGTAGATGCTTTAGCCGCTATCATTAATATTGTATTCTGTGAAAATCTATAAATTGCTTGAATTCAATAAAGGCTGTGGTCCATATGGTGAATATGTACGATTCGCTCTATTTGTTGCTGAGCCCTAACATTTTAAGTGGCCCGCCAGGGTAGTGTGAGGACTCTTTAACCCTTTAACTCCCATGACTGACCACGACACATTTTCTCCTTACGATTTCAATGCAATATCAAACAAACAACTGATGAGAATAGGGAAAATATAATTTAAGCAGATTATCAGTTGACCCAATACCAATTTCTCCAAATTACCATCATAAAAAATTGTATGATAGACAGAAAGGAGAATTACTAATATGATCTTTAGAGTGAAAGGGTTTATCTCGAGGCCTTTATATTGATGTTTAGTTAAACACGAGTTATTGCCCCTGTAATTCGCAGTAAATTTCTATTCACAATTTACTGAGTCTGGTGCATCCCCAAGTAAACATCAGGAATCTTTCCGCTTGCACAGCAGCTGCAGTCATTTTCGTTTCACCATAGAAGAAAGGCATGATACTGGTCTTAAGTTTAAAGAATCATAGAACGGCAACGAATCCCTATCAGTTTGAACTACAGAGCTATACAAAAGTTAACGTCTTGAAGAATGTAAGAAGGCTGGGATAAGCTCAAACTATTTTACATAACCTCTTTCCCTACAGCCGGTAGTCTTTTTTGGCATACTCAAATGTGGGCGGTTTCGATAGCTGTCGGCCGTCTTTTTCAAAACGTGTTAAGACTGATGGCTGACAGGTATCAGAACTGTCAACATCTAACCATAAAGTGAAATTTATATCATCATCTGCTGCGGAGAATTTCACGTTAAATTTCACACTAACGGATAAGATCGAACGAACTATATTGCACGAATCGTGTGTCGAATTGCAACGCGTCCCGGCAATATAGCACGTTAGTCGGCTGCCAATGGTGTATTTTATTTTGGTGCCTTTTATTTTAATACGACATTAAGGTAGCTCTGGTTAGTAACATAATTCCTCTTGTGATTTGATCTTAGCTATCCATGCGCCATAACCTCCCAGCCAGTGGAATTAAAAGGGAAAACATGCAGCGGCCTGCCAAAGCCTCCTCTTTAAAATTTCACGTTTTTTTAAAAAGCGTCGACAAAGCTGCGCGAATGCAGGACCGAGCGGCTTTATCCGGACTGGCTTACGTCAGCATAATGGTTTTCTATAGCATTGCGTTGCGCGAGAGACAAGACATCCACAAAAAAAAAAAATAATGAATGAAGAAACAAATAAATAAATAACAAAATTACGCGCTCTTAGACCGTTATTATAACATATTTCCTCAATTTTTTGTTCTTTTTTTCCGACAAAACAATCGCAATAATATGGTTGGCCATTTCTCTCATCGTCTTTCATCAATATTGTTAAATCAATATTCCAATATTGATTGTAACGAAGATGAAAACTAGACCCTGTGAGCAGGGTAACTAAGATACCTGGATGGTACTGGATCCTTGGAATCAAGTGTAGTGATACTACGGGTGTCGGACTAGTATACTGAAATAGTGCGCTCAAGTCTGGCCAAGGGCATACACCTATTTCAAAACATAGGCATGCTATGCATGCAAGAGTTACTTTTTTGTCGGGTGGGTGGATTACTTGAAACATTGTGAGTGATGTCCACATTCTTACAAAAGGAGAGAAGAATATTAATGCGGGAAAGAACGAAAATGTCAAATTACCTCACTCACAGGTATTTTGTGGTAGATTATGTGTGTTTTGCGAATAAATGTAGCCAAAAATAAACTGTAGTGGTGCCACGGATACCTGTTAGTAAAAAATGCAGACAGCAGACTGCAGACCGGATATAAAATATAGACTGCAGACTGCAGAGTGGGTACAAAATGCAGACTAAGAATCTGAAGAGTTTTTACGTCTGGTATATATTAATATGTCATCCTACAGCTTACCGCGCGTCACGCAATCGCTTTTCTGCGATCCCCCTTCACGATTATTTGCACTATTGTGGAATATTCCTGGCCCATTTCTTGATGAAAATCGATCGCAATATTATTTCAAGCCTTCAATATAGTCTTCTTACTTTCCGCGCGAGTTGGTTGGTGTGACGTCTGTACAGAATTTACCAACGTAATAAAAGTAGACGACGTGAACAACAGTGATGGTAAAGCAAGCTTAAAACGGCAGAAATCGCCAGAAAATACAACGGATACACAGGGTATGAGTAAGTTTTATTGATTTTACGAGAAAAATGTTCATATTTCTAAATATTTATCGTTGTAAATCGACCATACTTCGTTCCCTATACTATTCCTTATAACGTGTTCAAATTTCCAACAGTTCATCTCGTAACTTAACACCGAGTCACACAACGCGTGACGCGTTCATGAATTAATCGTTGGCTTTTTCTCGAGACGTGAGCTTGGGCCGCCTGCGACAAGACAATTGCGTAAACAATATTTAACATAATAACATTATACATAAAAAAACACAGGGTTTTGGATCACTTATTTATTGAAAAAGAATATCCATACAACTACAACGAAAACGAACATAAGATTCACCTTTCTGATTGTGAAATTAATACCATTCGTACTGTTATCACAGCTACGTTTCTTGTCATCAAGTGAATCCAAATTTGCGCCATAATGCTCCAGGAGATCGCAATCCAAATACGTTGAAATACAAAACAAGTTTATCACGTGTTCGTCATGTGACCCGGCCCTGTCCGTGTATGACAACGTCAGTCATCATCAAGATAACACGCGTGATCAGCAAATGAACACCTCATTGGATCACAGTTAGTTGTCATGGTGTTGAGGGCCCAATGACCTCTGGGTACTATTGCGCAATTTTTCCATTTTGTGGCGGAGGAAAAAAAAAAAAAAAAAAAAGACGACAAAAAAACAAAGGCATTTTATGACTGGGCTACCACAGGTACCCCAGTAATAACAATAATGCAAACAGTTTCTAGGGTGAAGCGACATGTCACTGGAATTATATAATTTTCATACAAAATTCTCATCGAAAAAGTGGCCTTTTTATTTTAAAAAAAGGTAAACCACGGTGTGAACGGTAAAACACACAACAATTACGATTCAAGCGTTCCTTGCTTTAATGATTCAAAAGAGGGTACTAAAATTTACATTTCAGTGAGTTAATATTTAAGAATCAAGCTGCTGGTACCTGTTGAAGACATCATGGCAAACTCAAATATCATTTCTTCTCTGGCAAGTTTAACCAAGCCACTTTAGGTAATGAATCTCGTATTCGAACCCATGAGCGTGCTTAAAAATTACTGTTTAAAGTAAACTAATATCTCTCAACGGAGAAGGCATTCTAATAACACTTCTCTATGTGGTTACCAAATATTGCTTTCTATGCCTCTCCTTAAACTCTCTGATTTGTTCCCGCAGGCGCGCTAAAATCAATGTATGCGCAAATAGTATATTTGTTAAACTTCGACTTGACACCGATTTGTAAAGGTGCTTTCTGTTGTCTTTTATGCACTCACGCCTCCAGCAAACTGGAACTTCTCGGGCCCTCGATGGAATATTCCGTTTTCATCCAACCATGTGATGCACCTCGAGCTCTTTGGAACAGTATCCTTGTCAACAACTATGAAAGATCAAAACCAATCAAATAATTTCCTGCATGTGTGTCTGGTTACAATTCGACAGCTTGTCTGACTTTGTGACTCAAATACGAATTACCATGTTGCAGCATTAAGTAAGGGAGACCACCAACAGAAGATAACTTGAATACAGCTTCCACCTCAAGACAGGTGAAACAGAAGTCAGTGGGATAAATGCTGAGATTTTTGTCTCGCCAGCTGCTTTTGTTGGACAGTGAAGCGGCTAGTCAAACGTTATTAGACTTTATCTATATCCGTCAGCCCTGCAAGAAAAAACAATTTCCATTTTCTCTCAGTAGGAAACATCTATCGCTTACCTAAAAATTAACATATACACATACATAAAGAGGAAAAAACAGCGTCTACGACGGTACACTCAACGACATGATGCCTTTCGCTTTCAAGTTATTAAATTTTGAAGTATTTTTGTTAGGAAGCAAAATTAAATGTATGCATTTCGGACAGGTTGCATATTCAATTCAATTCATCATAGTAATCAGTGACTGAGGCTGTATGTGTACTATTAACACACAGCGTAAACATCAGCAGTTCTGGAAGTTGTAATCATATTTTTTTCTTCTTTATCTTTATTCAATGATTACGTGATAAACAGCAAGGGTGTATGTAATGGTATAATTTTCAATCTCTTAGTTAATTACCCTCAGCGTGGTGGTACGAACATCCTGAGTTTTGGTGAAACAAAATCAATAGATCTAACTTTTCAGAGTTTCTTATAAAATTTTCTAATAACTGGGAGGCATACAGAAGAAAAAAAAAAACAGAACAAAGCAGTTACATTATTTTGATTTTCAGTGTCAAATTTCATCATAGAGTGCATTCTCTTTGTTCTCCTCCTTTTCTTCAGCGATATTTTTGATAAACCTATGATCGTTAAAACAATTCTGATAAGTAAAATTCAACGAAGTTATCTTTATTCATAAAGTAAAGCTTCCCTTTACTTTATGTAAAAGTAATACACATTAATAAAAAATGCATTTTTTTATCATCGCCTTTAATTTTTCCGTCAATTTATTTCCTATATAAGACACCTGCAATAGCCGCGGATCGTCGCTAAAAGCTCTTTTTCTTAGGGGCTAAGGAGCTTAAGTATCATTTCATTCAGGTTTTTTTAAATTTTATTGCGCCTATTTTCACATTGACTTACCGAAAAAAGAGTATCTCTAAAGAAATCATTGTCTATTTGACAATTTGACATATGGTTTAGTTTAGTTATACTTTCCTATCATCAAAATGTCAGTTCTCCTACATCCAGTTCCAATTGCCAAATCCTGATGTTTTCTATAGCTTTGTATTTATTTCACCAAAGACCCAACGTAATTGCAGCGATCAAAGAAAGTGGTCAAATTGTCTTTCTTTCGTCGCTTTATTTGAAGGAGTAAAAGGGCTGAGAAGCTTTTGGAACTAAAGTATTCCACAGTGAAGGAACAAAAAAAGCAAAATTAAATATAACTCTATTTTTTAAAAATGGTAATTTCCAAAAACCATGTCGTCGTATATACTGATCACAAAAGCAGATATATACCGATATTGACCAGTTAAGCTGGTTATTGCGGAGAGTGAAATAAAATTGAAGTAAAGAGAGGAAAAGAAACTGGAAACTGAAATAGAATCCATATAGGATAAGATATCAAAAGAAGCAGCCTCTTTGAGCACGAAATAGCCGTCACGATCAATCTTGAAGAGAGCTGATAAACTCTATCACCGAGTTGCAGCTTACTTAACTTCTTATTATTAGATGAATTTGTTGGACGATTGTTTCCTTTCATAGATTAGCAATTAGCTTACATTTCTATCACAGAAGTATAGGTTTCCTTCTAATCCTAACAAAAGATAAGAAGCAATAAGACATCATTCTCGTTTACAAAAAATGATTACTCACGTTTCTGAAGAGCTTCGGCCAGGAGAATAAAAAAAAGAAGAAAAAGTTAAGAGAGAAATCCGCCACAGGTTGATCAAGAGAGGATTGATTACACACAGTACGAATACACCGAAAAATACCGAAAAAATCCCAAAGTCGGGATCCTATGCCTAATCGAAAATGAAGTATGGGATATTTATCGCTATATCATGCTTAAATATTGGAAGCGACACAACCTCAGATTATCTTTTTCACAGTTTAAATTCAGTATGATAGGTATATAGTACTACTCATCATCATGCGAGAGCCAATTCGTATGACTACTCAGCTAAATATTTTTATACGTGAAAAGTGATAATCTGATCAGGACCGTACTAACGTGATCACTGATTCATAAACTGTGGATTTTAAAGCTTTTTAAAGTCTGAAACTTGTCTCAAATTCTGTTCGTTTGTTCATGTTTTGCGCCTGAAAGCTTGGTATGTTGGGTATTTCACACAATTAATACTGCATCTATTTCTTATCTTAATGACTTCCACGACTGAATGATTTTCCTAACAATCCTCGTTCCTTTTTTATTGGTTGTTTATTTTCTGTTTGGTCCTTTTGTATCTGTGTTTTAGGCAATCTGCCGAAAGCTGCACCGTGAATGAAGAACGGAGAAAAACTAAAACTGTTATAAGACTATGGTGCTAAAACAGCTCAGAAAGGACATTCTCTTAAAAAGATAAGAGACGAGCAATAACACAATAGAAACTGTTAAAAACGCGTTTCAAAGGTCATGTTTTAGGGAAAAAATAAACAATTTACATAACCAGATACAGATGTTGTTAAAAGTTTTACGGATGACCCAGAGGAAATAAATGAAAATAATTTTTATATAAATTCTGTGATTAACCGGCAGATTCATGATTAACTGGCTTGACAATTCCTTTCACTTTGTGATATGCTTCACTTACAGATTTGCTTCAATACACCTTCATCTGTAAATGAGCGAAAAACCTCTCACTTGTGAAAGGCTCGCTGCTCAATAAATAGCGTCACCTTACAATGAAAATCAGAAACTTACCTGATACGACCCGCGTGCCCGTGGTGGAAACAGTGAATGAGTCAGACTGACTAACCCAATTACATTTCAGGGCTACTGAACGAAGTCCAATGTATATTATCTCAATCGATTCAGGAAAACTGGTGTAGTACACGAGGTCGAGTAATATTCACAATCTTTTGTGGAAATTTTTTTTGTGCGTCATAGAATCTTAAAAATTACTTTGAATAAGTTTCTTTGAAAAGTCCCAGGTAAATACTGAGTGGTAATTCAAGCTCCAACCAATTACATTCGGCCGTGATACAGAACAGTTTGAAATGACTGCGTTTTGAAGGCTAGTTTCCAGCGAAAATTTTTTCGGAAGTTTCTAAAGTTAAGCTGTTTCATTTGCGTAGGCGGAAGAACTTCACTAAAAGATGCTGATGCGAACTGCACCTGGTTAAATAAAAATCGTATAGCTGAAGAAATGGGTGGAAAAATATTTAGCTACTAGCAGAAATCGTTATTGTGCAAAGCAGGCGATTTGAGTAACAAAATGATAAAATCAAAATTAGAACAGAGAAGAAAGAAATAAAAGATGTTTAATGCTAAATTGATAATTCATTCCATCAGTGCAAATCGTGACTTTTACGATCTAGTCACACTCTTCTATAAATGACAGCATTCAGAGTTGATATGTAGATAAATTTTCGGGGAGGAAAAAAGTTAGGGAATTATCTTGGGTGGATTGACAGCTTAACAGCATGAGAAACTCGCACTTCCGCGCTGGCGCCTAGAAAATAACCTTTATCTATGTATACATTTCCAGAGGGCTCAAAAGCTATATGAAAAAAAAAAATAATAAAAAGAATTCTTCTCAAAGTTAATGTCGCAGTAATATATAAAGAAGTTGCTAGACTTAATGACAGCGGCGGATTTTTATTTCTACACCCTTTTAAACAAAAGTAGCCTTAACTTTGAAAAAGGCCCGACAGTTGTGTTTCGAGGGAGGGTTTCTACAGCCTTGCCGCTAATCTTCAGTAATTCTGTCACTACAAGCGCGTAAACGAACCCAAAATGTTCCGCAACCCTTCCCGGCTATGAAATTCACTTTGATCAAGAAAGAGACTAAAAATCATTTCTGATCGCGACATCTTGAAAATACCCTCATAGAAAGTCAGCAACAATGTTCTTTGACAATAGCCTATGACAACTTGAAATATACGGAAGTATATAAGTCAGACGCGAAAACCCTTCACGGTGTCATATATCTTTCGGGTAGGAACAAAATCTTACATTAGAGGCACATGAGTTTGTACATTAAATCGTGCGATTTATTTGAACTCAGAAAATTCCGTCAGCAGCGTTGTTGGGATGGCCTCCTCCATAGTCTTCTGAAATCTCACAGGAAGATGCAGTAAAGCAAGAGAATAGCGTGATGCAGTCAGCCGAGAGGACCTCAACTGCCGTTTAGTCAAAGACCTTACTCGTTCGTCATGTTACTCATAGTTGGTTTCACCTCATAAACTTTCTTTTGCCTTTGCAAAATATCTATCTGAGGTTACTCAGTTTAAACAGCGAAGAAAATATTTTGCGCATTTTGGATGACTGAACCGACATCTGGCAATAAGGCGAACTGGAAAACATTATTAAAATCCCATTATCAAAAAAGTCTATGGCACATTTTGACTTACGCATTTTTGTGAATAATGCCGACTGAGAAAGTGTTTAATTTTCTCCGAGCTGAGCAAATAAAGCGTTTCTATACAGCTGCACACATCTTGGATCGACGGCGATTAATAATTATATAATTATAATTAATATATATACCAGAACTTTTCATTCACTGAAGCTTGTGTCAGCGAGATGAAGACTACAGCACTTTGTGTTTTTGCTCTGTTCCTTTCTTCGATGTTAGTTGAGGGCGGCATGATTAATCCTCCCTGCAGGGCGTCTGGTGCTTGCAAGGTAGAAAAAGTACATGAATAAGTAGAAATCTCTTTCGTTTTCAGTCCATCTAAAATGTTTTAGATGGTGTCAATGTTTAATTTGAGTTGAATTTTCTAGGTGGTTCGATTAGGAATTGCAATTTTTTTTCTTTTCAAAAAGAGAATTTCCAACACTTATTAGTGAGCGTAGAAATACCTCATCTATGTATTTAGTCATGTCAAAATGAGCTGGAATCTTTCAATAATGTTTTTTCTCTATCATTTCATTCATGTCATTGCTGAATGATCCTGGTTGTTCAACTCAGTAATTTTTCCGCACTAAAAACCGTTTTAAATTCTTTTGGGAAAAGCCTACGAAAAAGGTTGGAGATGAAGGAGGGGCTGGAAATTTAGAAATGATGAAGATGAACATCCGTAGACGCTTGGAGGAGGTAAGTACAGGTTTTTAATCGATCGTCTCTTCGGTTTGTCTGGTTAAGTCAGTATCCAAATAGTTGAATTGGAAGAAGAAGTCATTCGGTTCTTTTCATGCATTTTACTCCAAATATTCGTCAGAGCTTAACGGTCTTGTTTTTTTTATTTCTTTTTTTCGAATAAATTTGAAGAAAAATTGGAAGATTATTTTTATTGAATCTTTTTAGGCAAAACGTGAGCAACAGTACCGGAGAGAAATTTGCTTACAAGCCCGCGAGCTGAGATGTGGAATGGAACAAAAGAAATAGGTTCACTGCAGTGAAGACTACACAGCTGACTTGAAGTTTAAGCATAATTTCATTCCTAAATAACGAAATTGAGATGTAGATGCATTAGCCGCTATCATGAATGTTATATTCTATGAAAATCTATAAATTGTTTGAATTTAATAAAGGCTGTGGTCCATATGGTGAATATGTACGATTCGCTCTATTTGTTGTTGAGCCCTAACATTTTAAGTGGCCCGCCAGGGTAGTGTGAAGACTCTTTAACCCTTTAACTCCCATGACTGACCAAGACATATTTTCTCCTTACGATTTCAATACAACATCAAACAAACAACTGATGAGAATAAGGAAAATATACCTTGAGTGGATTATCAGTTGATCCAATACCAATTTCCCAAATTGCCATCATAAAAAGTTGTATGATAGGCAGTAAGGAGGATTACTAATGAGATCTTTAGAATCAAAGGTTTTATCTCGAGGCCGTTATATTGATGTTAAGTTAAACATCGAGTTACTGCCCCTGTAATTCGCAATAAATTTTCATTCACAATTTACTATAAGCTCAGTGCATCCCCAAGTAAACATCAGGGATCTTCCTGCTTGCACAGCTGCTGCAGTCATTTTTGTTTCACCACGGAAGAAAGGCACGATATTGTTCTTTAAATTTAAGAACCTGGAACAGCAACAAATCCCTATCAGTTTGATGTACAGAGCTATACATGTATAGCTGAAATCTTGAAGAATATTATCAGGCTGGAATAAGCTCAAACTGTTTTACATAACCTCTTTCTTTTCAGCCGGTAGTCGTTTTAGCATACTCAAATGTTAGCGGTTTCGATAGATGTCGGCCGTCTTTGTCAAAACGTGTTAAGACTGATGGCTGACAGGCATCAGAACTGTCAACATCTAACCATAAAGCGAAATATATATCATCAACTGCCGCGGAGAATTTCACGTTAAATTTCACACTAACGGATAAGAGAAGGGGTCAGTACTTACGATAGACTATAGACAGGGTTGCACCTCTAGAAAGCTTGACACTTTCACGCTAAAGGTATATAGAGAAAATGGTTTCAAGGGCTGCGGTAAGGAACACAATAAGGAAAGCTGCAACTGATGCTTTAAATTGAACATTACAAATGTTGCAAAAGAAAAATGACATTTATAGAAAACACTTTTAATTTCCTTTCTTCTTGCTACTGCAAGACGTTTGAGTGTTGTTTTGATTTACTGAATTTAGATGAAAAGTACCCCATACTAAAAGGAAAGTACACATATACGAAATATATATATCGAGCTGCTCAATAGTTCTTCGTCAATTAGGAAGAAGTATTTCAAACTCAGGGTAGGAAACCCCACCCCTGCCTCTCTATAAAATTAAAATGAACGCACCCTCCCCCGGTTCGCGTTCAATTTAAAATGTGCATCATAACGGCTGCCAAGTTTTAGAAAAACCCGTTTCTGCATAAATTCAAATGGTCAAAACACATCCTAAAAATCTCCTGCAAAGATAAAAAACATGATTTTACCCATCCTCAACATGGACGTGACGCCGTTTGTACAGTTCCTGGTCTTCGTTGCATACATTGGTCTTATTTTTGGACTTTCTGTTGAACTTATCGGATGTAATCCATTAAATATGTTGAGAATAAGAGATAAAGAGGAAGGATCTGCCATGAATGCAGAAGGTTCGGTCATAACAAGCGAAGATTCTGCTATTACGAGCGAAGGCTCTGCTATAAAGAACGAGTGAGATCGTTTTTTCGGTTATTGAGTGACATCGAGACACAGTCTTCTTTGAAGTAGCTACCCGTATTCAGTGCATTCGTAGACCAAATATTTTATTTGCGTCATTTTAAATCCGTCCTAATAACCTTCATCGCCTTTCGCCATCCTCCTTTCTTCCTAAATATGATTATGTTGACTTAAACCGATTAGTTGACAGGGACAAGACTAATATTCTGGGTAGATTTGTCGAATTCAAGTGGAAAAATGTAGATTATGGCGCACCAGGTTTCATATCGTTTTTTCATTTTTTATATAGAAGCTGGGAGAAAGCCGACATAAACTCAAAGAAAACCCCTTTTTTTTTCCCTTATTGGCGAATCGATATTTCACCAGCGGGCTTTAAAATGAGGGTCGACACTCCGATTGTGAGCTGCGAATTTGAAATTATTTTCACTGAAAAAACCTTCAGTCTTCGTTGTCAGCTTCAAATACTCGATGGCTCAGCAACCTTGGTTTTTTTGGCTCCCATTTTTTCATGCTCAAGATTGGTGGTAATAGTAATACAGAGTTATCGATTATTATGTCTAGTTTTAATGTGAGTTAAACGCCACATTTTTTCTTTCCTTTCAGCGTATACTAAAGTTGAATAATAGATTATTGGTAGTGTCTTCAGATTTAGAGAAAACAATGCCAACCGATGATGAGCGTATGTCATCCCACCAGACACTCCTCAAGTTGCGCAAAGGGAAGCCTTTTAGATTGCCTTTTCCTGCCGTCCTGAAAACGAACAGAACTTAAAGGGACACCACAATGTAATCAAAGTCATTTATAACTTGGAATGATTTGATACTGAAATGTTGATAATGATCTAAAAGGAGAGTCAACTTATATTCTACACCCTGGTAGAGCGCCAGGCTGTTACCAACTTACCCGCCGACTGACAATAAGGTGAGGAGTTAAATTGATTGTATTTTAAGTTGGAAAAAACGCACCTCGTGCATTACGTAATGAGAACTGGCGCTACCTCGAAGGTACTTTGTGCGTGGAAAATTCTGGGAATGGCGCACGGACAAAGCCTGTTGTAAAGATTTTATGGCATATGTTATTTAAGAACAATTCTCGTATCACAGTCATCTCCAAATCTGCAGATGAATTGGAACCACATGGAGCAGTCACAATCAGCCCATTGGCTCCATGAAGAAAATTAATCACTCCAATAGTTCGTAAATTAAAAGGTAATACAATTAACAAGAGCTAAGGCTGCGCTCTTCTATCACTGATTAAAGAAATAAACGTATGCTTGTCGTCTGTTTTATCTGAACAAAGAACAAAATATGGCAGACGAGGAAACAAAATTGACATATCCGCAAGTTGTTCCGAAATCTTATACCACCCATTCTGATAAATTTTAAATACGCGCCATATTGTCGCTTTAAATAATGCAACTTAATACCATGTTTTAATACTTCCTGCACCAACAATCCAATTATTATAAAAAGATTTCATCAATTTTATTTAATTTTTTTTGTTCCAGAAAAGCTTTTATAGAAGCTAGCTAGATCTTTATGTTTCAAGCAGTGGTTGATGTATTAGTGGCAGTTGAAGTTGTTTACAAACGACTAATGAGAATGTTGAAACTGAAAGATGTTACAGAAACCAATTCACTTTAAGGTCTAAAATGATTAACGTAATCGTCATTGATATATTTAGAAAAATGCTTTCGTGGACTGCTCTGAACATTGTGGTCTGCGTATTCATCATCCAGCGTTAAAACGCTGTGTGTGGACTGCATATGGGTTCATACGTTACTTACTTCATTTAATCGCTGCTGATAAAATGAGGAAACGAATTTAATGTTTGGTTTATCATTCGAAATCCGACCCGAATGCAAATAAATAACTAAGTTCGATGGTCCTTTCTAAGTGGTAATGGTGATTAATTTCTGAGACGAAGAGTTTCCGCAATCAACACAAAAAAAGACATGAAAATCTCACAAGATTATCTTTCTTAGACTTACTAAATCTTCTTACTCATTAAATTATTAGTTAAAGCAATGTCAACAATATGCATACACCGGGATACAAATGAGAAAGGACACTCTTTCTTTGTGAGTGTATTTGTGTTGTATAGTTTTATTAAACGGGTGAAATCCTTTCGTCTCCACCGCTTAAAGTTTTAGGTATTTGGATGGTTTCTCGTTTGCCAGCGGCATAAACTGATGTTGTGGTACTGTCACTTATCCTTGTGCGTGCCTTGAGATGAAGGAATTTGTAGAAAGCCCTTTTGAACTGAGGAAGCCTCCATGCGTATAAATAAGGGTTGATACCAGAGTTGCACAACACAATTAAGAATTGCAAATCCCGCAACCAATGAATTAGCACACAACTACAGCCTGAGCAAAAATTTAACAAGTAAATCATAACACAGGCTGGTGTGAACGAAGCAAAAAATGCAAGAAGCACAATCATCAATGCTTTGACTGCTTTGCTGTCCTTTTTTGCATTGATAAGATTTTTTTGGTTCTCCTGTAAATCAGACTTCGTGCTCTCCATTTCTCCCCTCTTTCGCCAATATCTCGATCTTTGGCGCAGTCGTTTAAGTATTCCTACATGAACAAAGATGAGAACCCCACACGTGCTGAGAACAGCAGTGTTTGCAAATATAAAGGAGTAGAATATAAATCCGAGTTTGAAGTATACGAAAGAAAACCCAAGTGCCGCCACCCAAATTAACAGGGATGTTAAAATAGCGCGCTTGGAGGTAACCAATATTTTGTACTTCACTGGGGATGATACGGCCACATATCTGTCTACAGTAAGTGCCACGAGTGTTAGAATAGACGCGGTGCACAAGATAAAGTATAAAATGTGCAAGATTTTGATATCTACGATGTCAAGTTGAAGTGCTTCGCTGGTGTGAAAAGCAACTGACACGGGATCCATAATCGTTCCCACAACCAGATCAGTCGTCGCTAGACTTAACAGGAAATAGTTAAAAGGTGTTTTCAAGTTTCTGAAGGGATCTTTTATGATGGCCAAACAGATGAGAAAGTTTCCAGGAATGGTTAAAATTATCAGGAAAACTGAAAAGGAGGCTGTAAAGTATGAGAGAGCTTTTGGAGGACCAATGTTTGAACACATACTCGACGAGGATGCTAAAGCCATCTAGACTCTCTGATTTGTTCCTGCAGGCGCGTTAAAATCAGTGTATGCGCAAAAAGTATATTTGTTAAACTTCGACTTTTATGCACTCACGCCTCCAGCAAACTGGAACTTCTCGGGCCCTCGATGGAATATTCCCTTTTAATCCAACCAAGTGATGCACCTCGAGCTCTTTGGAACAGTATCCTTGTCAACAACTATGAAAGATCAAAACCAATCAAATAATTTCCTGCATGTGTGTCTGGTTACAATTCGACAGCTTGTCTGACTTTGCGACTCAAATACGAATTACCATGTTGCAGCATTAAGTAAGGGAGACCACCAACAGAAGATAACTTGAATACAGCTTCCACCACAAGACAGGTGAAACAGAAGTCAGTGGGATAAATGCTGAGATTTTTGTCTCGCCAGCCGCTTGGTTTGGACAGTGAAGCACATCGGCTAGTCAAACGTTATTAGAGTTTATCTATATCCGTCAGCCCTGCAAGAAAAAACAATTTCCATTTTCTCTCAGTAGGAAACATCTATCGCTTACTTCAAATTAACATATACATATACAGAAAGAGGAAAAAACAGCGTCTACGACGGTACACTCAACGATATGATGCCTTTCGCTTTCAAGTTATTAAATTTTGAAGTATTTTTGTTAGGAAGCAAAACTAAATTTATGCATTTCGGACAGGTTGCATATTCAATTCAATTCTTAAGCTTTCAATAACCCAAAATATTCTCATCGCCTAAACGATAATTAGTGACTCAGGCTGTATATGTACTATTAACACACAGCGTAAACATCAGCAGTTCTGGAAGTTGTAATCATATTTTTTTCTTCTTTATCTTTATTCAATGATCACGTGATAAACAGCAAGGGTGTATGTAATGGTATAATTTTCAATCTCTTAGTTAATTACCCTCAGCGTGGCGGTGCGAACATCCTGAGTTTTGGTGAAACAAAATCAATAGATCTTGCTTTTCAGAGTTTCTTGTAAAATTTTCTAATAACTGGGAGGCATACAGAAGAAAAAAAAAAACAGAACAAAGCAGTTATATTATTTTGATTTTCAGTGTCAAATTTCATCATAGAGTGCATTCTCTTTGTTCTCCTCCTTTTCTCCAGCGATATTTTTGATAAACCTATGATCGTCAAAACAATTCTGATAACTAAAATTCAACGAAGTTATCTTTATTCATAAAGTTAAGCTTCCCTTTATGTTTTACACATTAATACTAAATGCATTTTTTTATCATCGCCTTTAATTTTTCCGTCAATTTATTTCCTATATAAGACACCTGCAATAGCCGCGGATCGTCGCTAAAAGCTCTTTTTCTTAGGGGCTAAAGAGCTTAAGTATCATTTCATTCAGGTTTTTTAAAATTTATTGCGCCTATTTTCACATTGACTTACCGAAAAAAGAGTATCTCTAAAGAAATCATTGTCTATTTGACAATTTGACATATGGTTTAGTTTAGTTATACTTTCCTATCATCAAAATGTCAGTTCTCCTACATCCAGTTCCAATTGCCAAATCCTGATGTTTTCTATAGCTTTGTATTTCTTTCACCAGAGCGCCAACGTAATTGCAACGATCAAAGAAAGTGGTCAAATTGTCTTTCTTTTGTCGCTTTATTTGAAGGAGTAAAAGGGCTGAGAAGCTTTTGGAACTAAAGTATTCCACAGTGAAGGAACAAAAAAAGCAAAATTAAATATAACTCTATTTATTAAAAATGGTAATTTCCAAAAACCATGTCGTCGTATATACTGATCACAAAAGCAGATATATACCGATATTGACCAGTTAAGCTAGTTATTGCGGAGAGTGAAGTAAAATTGAAGTAAAGAGAGGAAAAGAAACAGGAAACTGAAATAGAATCCATATAGGATAAGATATCAAAAGAAGCAGCCTCTTTGAGCACGAAATAGCCGTCATTATCAATCTTGAAGAGAGCTGATAAACTCTATCCCCGAGTTGCAGCTTACTTAACTTCTGTGCTATTATTAGATGAATTTGTTGGACGATTGTTTCCTTTCATAGATAAGCAATTAGTTTACATTTCTATCACAGAAGTATAGGTTTCCTTCTAATCCTAACGAAAGATAAGAATGTTTCTGAAGAGCTTCGGCCAGGAGAATAAAAAAAAGAAGAAAAAGTTAAGAGAGAAATCCGCCACAGGTTGATCAAGAGAGGATTGATTACATACAGTACGAATACACCGAAAAAATCCCAAAGTCGGGATCCTATGCCTAATCGAAAATGAAGTACGGGATATTTATCGCTATATCATGCTTAAATATTGGAAGCGACATAATCTCAGATTATCTTTTTCACAGTTTAAATTCAGTATGATAGGTATACAGTACTACTCATCATCATGCGAGAGCCAATTCGTATGACCAGTCAGCTTAATATTTTTATATGTGAAAAGTGATAATCTGATCAGGACCGTACTAACTTAATCACTGATTCATAAACTGTGGATTTCAAAGCTTTTTAAAGTCTGAAACTTGTTTCAAATTCTGTTCGTTTGTTCATGTTTTGCGCCTGAAAGCTTGGTATGTTGGGTATTTCACACAATTAATACTGCATCTATTTCTTATCTTAATGACTTCCACGACTGAATGATTTTCCTAACAATCCTCGTTCCTTTTTTACTGGTTGTTTATTTTCTGTTTGGTCCTTTTGTATCTGTGTTTTAGGCAATCTGCCGAAAGCTGCACCGTGAATGAAGAACGGAGAAAAACTAAAACTGTTATAAGACTATGGTGCTAAAACAGCTCAGTAAGGACATTCTCTTAAAAAGATAAGAGACGAGCAATAACACAATAGAAACTGTTAAAAACGCGTTTCAAAGGTCATGTTTTGGGGAAAAAATAAACAATTTACATAACCAGATACAGATGTTGTTAAAAGTTTTACGGATGACCCAGAGGAAATAAATGAAAATAATTTTTATATAAATTCTGTGATTAACCGGCAGATTCATGATTAACTGGCTTGACAATTCCTTTTGCTTTGTGATATGCTTCACTTACAGATTTGCTTCAATACGCCTTCATCTGTAAATGAGCGAAAAACCTCTCACTTGTGAAAGACTCGCTGCTCAATAAATAGCGTCACCTTACAATGAAAATCAGAAACTTACCTGATACGACCCGCGTGCCCGTGGTGGAAACAGTGAATGAGTCAGACTGACTAACGCAATTACATTAAAGGGCTACTGAACGAAGTCCAATATATATTATCTCAATCGATTCAGGAAAACTGGTCGAGTACACGAGGTCGGGAAATATTCACAATCTTTTGTGAAAATTTTTTTGTGCGTCATAGAATCTTAAAAATTACTTTGAATAAGTTTCTTTGAAAAGTCCCAGGTAAATACTGAGCGGTAACTCAAGCTCCAACCAATTACATTCGGCCGTGATACAGAACAGTTTGAAATGACTGCGTTTTGAAGGCTAGTTTCCAGCGAAAATTTTTTCGGAAGTTTCTAAAGTTAAGCTGTTTCATTTGTGTGGGCAGAAGAACTTCACTAAAAGATGCTGATGCGAACTGCATCTGGTTAAATAAAAATCGTATAGCTGAAGAAATGGGTGGAAAAATATTTAGCTACTAGCAGAAATCGTTATTGTGCAAAGCAGGCGATTTGAGTAACAAAATGATAAAATCAAAATTAGAACAGAGAAGAAAGAAATAAAAGATGTTTAATGCCAAATTGATTATTCATTCCATCAGTGCAAATCGTGACTTTTACGATCTAGTCACACTATTCTATAACTGACAGCATTCAGAGTTGATATGTAGATAAATTTTCGGGGAGGAAAAAAGTTAGGGAATCATCGTGGGTGGATTGACAGCTCAACAGCATGAGAAACTCGCACTTCCGCGCTGGCGCCTAGAAAATAACCTTTATCTATGTACACATTTCCAGAGGGCTCAAAAGCTATATGAAAAAAATAATAATAAAAAGAATTCTTCTCAAAGTTAATGTCGCAGTAATATATAAAGAAGTTGCTAGACTTAAAGACAGCGGCGGATTTTTATTTCTACACCCTTTTAAACAAAAGTAGCCTTAACTTTGAAAAAGGCCCCACAGTTGTGTTTCGAGGGAGGTTTTCTACAGCCTTGCCGCTAATCTTCAGTAATTCTGTCACTACAAGCGCGTAAACGAACCCAAAATGTTCCGCAACCCTTCCTGGCTATGAAATTCACTTTAATCAAGAAAGAGACGAAAAATCATTTCTGATCGCGACATCTTGAAAATACCCTCATAGAAAGTCAGCAACAATGTTCTTTGACAATAGCCTATGACAACTTGAAATATACGGAAGTATATAAGTCAGACGCGAAAACCCTTCACGGTGTCATATATCTTTCGGGAAGGAACAAAATCTTACATTAGAGCCACATGAGTTTGTACATTAAATCGTGCGATTTATTTGAACTCAGAAAAATCCGTCAGCAACGTTGTTAGGATGGCCTCCTCCATAGTCTTCTGAAATCTCACAGGAAGATGCAGTAAAGCAAGAGAATAGCGTGATGCAGCCAGCCGAGAGGACCTCAACTGCCGTTTAGTCAAAGACCTTACTCGTTCGTCATGTTACTCATAGTTGGTTTCACCTCATAAACTTTCTTTTGCCTTTGCAAAATATCCATCTAAGGTTACTCGGTTTAAACAGCGAAGTAAATATTTTGCGCATTTTGGATGACTGAACCGACATCTGGCAATAAGGCGAACTGGAAAACATGATTAAAATCCCGTTATCAAAAAAGTCTATGGCACATTTTGACTTACGCATTTTTGTGAAGAATGCCGACTGAGAAAGTGTTTAATTTTCTCCGAGCTGAGCAAGTAAAGCGTTCCTATACAGCTGCACACATCTTGGATCGCCGGCGATTAATAATTATATAATTATAATTAATATATATATACCAGAACTTTTCATTCACTGAAGCTTGTGTCAGCGAGATGAAGACTACAGCACTTTGTGTTTTTGCTCTGTTCCTTTCTTCGATGTTAGTTGAGGGCATGGTACCTGATCCCTGCCTTACGCTTGGTGCTTGCAAGGTAGAAAAAGTACATGAATAAGTAGAAATCTCTTTCGTTTTCCTTTCAAAAAGAGAATTTCCAGTAAGGAACACTTATTAGTGAGCGTAGAAATACCTCATCTATGTATTTAGTCATGTCAAAATGAGCTGGAATCTTTCAATAATGTTTTTTCTCTATCATTTCATTCATATCATTGCTGAATGATCCTGGTTGTTCAACTCAGTAATTTTTCCGCACTAAAAACCGTTTTAAATTCTTTTGGGAAAAGCCTACGGAAAGGGTTGGAGATAAACGAGGAGCTGGAAATTTAGAAATGATGAAGATGAACATCCGTAGACGCTTGGAGGAGGTAAGTACAGGTTTTTAATTTATCGTCTCTTCGGTTTGTCTGGTTAAGTCAGTATCCAAATAGTTGAATTGGAAGAAGAAGTCATTCGGTTCTTTTCATGCATATTACTCCAACTATTCGTCAGAGCTTAACGGTCTTGTTTTTTTATTTCTTTTTTTCGAATAAATTTGAAGAGAAATTTTAAGATTATTTTTATTGAATCTTTTTAGGCAAAACGTGAGCAACAGTACCGGAGAGAAATTTGCTTACAAGCACGCGAGCTGAGCTGTGGAATGGAACAAAAGAAATAGGTTCACTGCAGTGAAGACTACACAGCTAACTTGAAGTTAAAGCATAATTTCATTCCTAAATAACGAAATTGAGATGTAGATGCTTTAGCCGCTATCATGAATGTTATATTCTATGAAAATCTATAAATTGTTTGAATTCAATAAAGGCTGTGGTCCATATGGTGAATATGTACGATTCGCTCTATTTGTTGTTGAGCCCTAACATTTTAAGTGGCCCGCCAGGGTAGTGTGAACACTCTTTAACCCTTTAACTCCCATGACTGACCAAGACATATTTTCTCCTTACGATTTCAATACAACATCAAACAAACAACTGATGAGAATAAGGAAAATATACCTTGAGTGGATTATCAGTTGATCCAATACCAATTTCCCAAATTGCCATCATAAAAAGTTGTATGATAGGCAGTAAGGAGGATTACTAATGAGATCTTTAGAATCAAAGGTTTTATCTCAAGGCCGTTATACTGATGTTTAGTTAAACATCGAGTTACTGCCCCTGTAATTTGCAATAAATTTTCATTCACAATTTACTATAAGCTCAGTGAATCCCCAAGTAAACATCAGGGATCTTTCTGCTTGCACAGCTGCTGCAGTCATTTTTGTTTCACCACAGAAGAAAGACACGATATTGTTCTTTAAATTTAAGAACCTGGAACAGCAACAAATCCCTATCAGTTTGAT
This sequence comes from Pocillopora verrucosa, assembly GCF_036669915.1. NCBI lineage: Eukaryota > Metazoa > Cnidaria > Anthozoa > Scleractinia > Pocilloporidae > Pocillopora > Pocillopora verrucosa. The sequence goes on along the minus strand of NC_089315.1, from coordinate 5,711,595 downwards.
GTACAGAGCTATACATGTATAGCTGAAATCTTGAAGAATATTATCAGGCTGGAATAAGCTCAAACTGTTTTACATAACCTCTTTCCTTTCAGCCGGTAGTCGTTTTAGCATACTCAAATGTTAGCGGTTTCGATAGATGTCGGCCGTCTTTGTCAAAACGTGTTAAGACTGATGGCTGACAGGCATCAGAACCCTCAACATCTAACCATAAAGCGAAATTTATATCATCACCTGCCGCGGAGAATGTCACGTTAAATTTCACACTAACGGATAAGAGAAGGGGTCAGTACTTACGATAGACTATAGACAGGGTTGCACCTCTAGAAAGCTTGACACTTTCACGCTAAAGGTATATAGAGAAAATGGTTTCAAGGGCTGCGGTAAGGAACACAATAAGGAAAGCTGCAACTGATGCTTTAAATTGAACATTACAAATGTTGCAAAAGAAAAATGAAATTTATAGAAAACACTTTTAATTTCCTTTCTTCTTGCTACTGCAAGACGTTTGAGTGTTGTTTTGATTTACTGAATTTAGATGAAAGGTACCCCATACTACAAGGAAAGTACACATATACGAAATATATATATCGAGCTGCTCAATAGTTCTTCGTCAATTAGGAAGAAGTATTTCAAACTCAGGGTAGGAAACCCCACCCCTGCCTCTCTATAAAATTAAAATGAACGCACCCTCCCCCGGTTCGCGTTGAATTTGAAATGTGCATCATAACGGCTGCCAAGTTTTAGAAAAACCCGTTTCTGCATAAATTTTAAAGCTTGTGGTCAAAACAAATCCTCCTGCAAAGGTACAAAACATGATTCTACCCATCCTCAACATGGACGTGACGCCGTTTGTACAGTTCCTGGTCTTCGTTGCTTACATTGGTCTTATTTTTGGACTTTCTGTTAAACTTATCGGACGTAATCCATTAAACATGTTGAAAATAAGAGATAAAGAGGAAGGATCTGCCATGAATGCAGAAGGTTCGGTCATAACAAGCGAAGATTCTGCTATTATCAGCGAATGCTCTGCTATAAAGAACGAGTGAGATCGTTTTTTCGGTTATTGAGTGACATTGAGACACAGTCTTCTTTCAAGTAGCTACTCATATTCAGTGCATTCGTAGACCAAATATTTTATTTGCGTCATTTTAAATCCGTCCTAATAACCTTCATCGCCTTTCGCCATCCTCCTTTCTTCCTAAATATGATTATGTTGACTTGAACCGATTATTTGACAAGGACAAGATTAATTCTCTGGGTACATTTGTCGAATTCAAGTGGAAAAATGTAGATTATGGCGCACCAAGTTTCATATCGTTTTTTCATTTTTTATGTAGACGCTGGAAGAAAGCCGACATAAGCTCAAAGAAAACCCATATTTTTACCCTTATTGGCGAATCGATATTTCACCAGCAGGCTTTAAAATGAGGGTCGACACTCCGATTGTGGGCTGCGAATTCGAAATGATTTTCACTGAAAAAACCTTCAGTCTTCGTTGTCAGCTTCAAATGACGAAATTTAGATGTAGATGCATGCTTTAGCCGCTATCATCAATATTGTATTCTGTGAAAATCTATAAATTGCTTGAATTCAATAAAGGCTGTGGTCCATATGGTGAATATGTACGATTCGCTCTATTTATTGTTGAGCCCTAACATTTTAAGTGGCCCGCCAGGGTAGTGTGAGGACTCTTTAACCCTTTAACTCCCATGACTGACCACGGCACATTTTCTCCTCACGATTTCAATACAATATCAAACAAACAACTAATGAGAATAAGGAAAATATAATTTAAGTGGATTATCAGTTGACCCAATACCAATTTCTCCAAATTACCATCATAAAAAAATTGTATGATAGACAGAAAGGAGAATTACTAATAAGATCTTTAGAGGGAAAGGGTTTATCTCGAGGCCTTTACATCGATGTTTAGTTACACACGAGTTATTGCCCCTGTAATTCACAGTAAATTTTTATTCACAATGTACTATGAGCCCGGTGCATCCCCAAGTAAACATCAGGGATCTTTCCGCCTGCACAGCTGCTGCAGTCATTTTTGTTTCACCATTGAAGAAAGGCATGATATTGGTCCTTAATTTAAAGAATCATGGAACGGCAATAAATCTCTATCAGTTTGAGCTACAGAGCTATACATATATAGCTAATGTCTTGAAGAATGTAATCAGGCTGGGATAAGCTCAAACTATTTTACATAACCTCTTTCCCTGCAGCCGGTAGTCTTTTCGGCATACTCAGATGTTGGAGGTTTCGATAGATGTCGGCCGTCTTTGTCAAAACGTGTTAAGACTGATGGCTGATAGGCATCAGAACTGTCAACATCTAACCATAAAGTGTAATTTATATCATCACCTGCCGCGGATAATTTCACGTTAAATTTCATACTAACGGATAAGATCGAACGAACGATATCGCACGAATCGTGTGTTGAATTGCAACGCGTCAATGTAGCGTGTTAGTCGGCTGCCAATGGTGTATTTTATTTTGGTGCCTTTTCTTTTAACTCGACATTAAGGTAGCTCTGCTTAGTAACATAAATCCTGTTGTGATTTGATCTTAGCTATCCATGCGCCATAACCTCCTAGCCAGTGGAATTAAAAGGGAAAACATGCAGCGGTCTGCTAAAGCCTCCTCGTTAAAATTTCACGTTTTTTTAAAAAGCGTAGACAAAGCTACGCGAGTGCAGAACCGAGCGGCTTTATCCGGACTGGCTTACGTCAGCATAATGGTTTTCTGTAGCATTACGTTGCGCAAGAGACAAGACATCCGCAAAAAAAAAATGAAAAAGAAAAATGAATGAACAAACGAATAAATAAATAAAAAAATTAAGCGCACTTGGAGATACTAAAATCGAAAGACAAAAAAGAATGGGGTGCTTTCGCGGAGACCGTTATTATAACATATTTCCTCAATTTTTATTCTTTTTTTCCGTTGCAAATGGGTTTTAATCCTGACAAAGCTTAACTGAGTGCACTCAACAAGACAAAACAATCGCAATAATATGGCTGGCCATTTCTTTCATCGTCTAACTAGCAAATGATAATGTAAATATTGATTGTAACGAAGATGATAATAACAATAATACAAACAGTGTCTATGGTGAAGCGACATGTCACTGGAATTACACAATTTTGCAAATTCTCATCGAAATAGTGGTCTTTTTATTTTAAAAAAGGTAAACCACAGTGTGAACGGTAAAACACACAAAAGTTACGATTTAAGCGTTGCCTGCTTTAATGATTCAAAAGAGGGAACTAAAAATTTGCATTTCAGTGAATTAATATTTAAGAATCTAGCTACTGGTACCTGTTGAAGACATCATGGCAAACTCAAATATCATTTCTTCTCTGGCAATTTTAACCAAGCCACTGTAGGCTAATGAATCTCGTATTCGAACCCATGAGCTTTCTTCAAAATTACTGTTTAAAGTAAACGAATATCTCTCAACGGAGAAGGCATTCTAATAACACTTCTATACCAGGTTACCAAATATTGCTTTCTATGCCTTTCCTTAAGAGAAGGGGGGAGTACATACGATAAACTATAGACAGGGTTGCACCTCCAAGGAGTTTGACACTTTCAGGCTAATAGTATGTAGAGAAAGGGGTTTGAAGGGCTACGGTAAAGAAAACAATAAGGAAAGCTGCAACTGACGCTTTAAATTGAAGATTACAAATGTTGCAAAAGAAAAAATGAAATGTATAGAAAACACTTTTAATTTTCCCTCTTCTTGCTACTGCAAGACGTTTAAGTGTTATGTTGATTTACTGAATTTAGATGAAAAGTATCCCATACTACAAGGAAAGTACACAAATACGAAATATATATATATCGAGTTGCTCAATAGTTCTTCGTCAATTAGGAAGAAGTATTTGAAAGTCAGGGTAGGAAACCCCACCCCTGCCTCTCTATAAAATTAAAATGAACGCACCCTCCCCGGTTCGCGTTCAATTTGAAATGTGCATCATAACGGCTGCCAAGTTTTAGAAAAACCCGTTTCTGCATAAATTTTAAAGTTTGTGGTCAAACAAATCCTAAAAATCTCCTGCAAAGATACAAAACATGATTTTACCCATCCACAACATGAACGTGACGCCGTTTGTAAAGTTCCTTGTCTTCGTTGCATACATTGGTCTTATTTTTGGACTTTCTGTTGAACTTATCGGACGTAATCCATTAAACATGTTGAAAATAAGAGATAAAGAGGAAGGATCTGCCATGAATGCAGAAGGTTCGGTCATAACAAGCGAAGATTCTGCTATTACGAGCGAAGGCTCTGCTATAAAGAACGAAAACTCTGTCAAAGAGAGAGAAAACTCAGAGGGAAATACATGTCTGGCTGATTGAGGTGAGATCGTTTTTTCGGTTATTGAGTGACATTGAGATACAGTCTTCTTTGAAGTATTCAGTGCATTCATAGACGAAATATTTTATTTGTGTAATTTTAAATCCGTCCTAGTAACTTTCATCGCCTTTCGTCATCTTCCTTCCTACCCGAATATGATTATGTCGACTTAGACTGATAAGTTGACAAGGACAAGACTAATATTCTCGGTACGTTTGTCGAATTCAAGTGGAAAAATGTAGATTATGGCGCACCAAGTTTCATATTGTTTTTTCATTTTTTTATGTAGAAGCTGAAACAAAGCCGAAATAAACTCAAAGAAAACCCATATTTTTACCCTTACTGGCGAATCGATATTTCACCGGCGGGCTTTAAAATGAAGGTCGACACTTCAATTGTGGGCTACGAATTCAAAATGATTTTCACTGAAAAAACCTTCAGTCTTCGTTGGCAGCTTCAAATCACGATGGCTTACCAACCTTCCTTTTTTTGGCTCCAATTTTTTTCAAGATTAGTGGTAATAATAATGCAGTGTTATCGATTAATATTTCTGTTTGTAATGTGTGTTGAATGCCACATTTTTTCTTTCTTTCCAGGGCATGCTAAAATTGAATCGTGGATTATTGGTAGAGTCTTCAGATTTAGAGAAAACAGTGCCAACAGATGATGAGCGTACGCCATCCCACCAGACACTCCTTAAGTTGCGCAGAAGAAAGCCTTTTTGATTGCCTTTTCCTGCCGTCCATAAAACGAACAGAACTTAAACGGACACTGCAAGATCATCAAATTCATTTAAGTGGGTAACTTAGAATGATTTGATAATATTAATGAAATGTTGACAATGATCTAAAAAAGAGAGTCAACCTGTATTCTAAACCCTGATATAGCGTTAGGTTGGCACTAACTTACCCGCCGACTGATAATAAGTTGAGGAGTTAAATTAATTGTATTTTAAGTTGGATAAAACTCACCTCGTGCATTACGGAATGAGAACTGGGCAACCTCTAATGTACTTTGTGCGTGGAAAATTCTGGGAATAGCGCACGGACAAAGCCTGTTGTAAAGATTTTATGGCATATGGTATTGAAGAACAACTCTCGTATCACAGTCATCTCCGAATCTGCAGATGAATTGGAACCACATGGAGCAGTCACAATCAGCCCATTGACTCCATGAAGAAATTTAATCACTCCAATAGTTCGTAAATAAAAAGGTAATATAATTAACAAGAGCTAAGTCTGTGCTCTTCTATCACTGATTAAAGAAATTAACGAAAAAGAAATCAAAGTTAAACAGAATCGACTCCCATCAAAATTGGCTTATCGTCTGTTTTACCTGAGCAAAGAACAAAATATGGCAGACGAGGAAGCAAAATTGAAATATCCGCAAGTTGTTCCGAAATCTTATACCACCCATTCTGATAAATTTTAAATACGTGCCATATTGGTGCTCTAAATAATGCAACTTAATACCATGTTTAATAATGTTTATTTCTTATATTGCGCAGTCTAGCATGCGATAAAGATATGATCGAGTGCGCACCTGCACCAACAATCCAATCATTTTAAAAATATTACATCAATTTTATTTAATTTTTTTATTCCAGAAAAGCTTTCATAGGAGCTAGCTAGATCTTTATGTTTCGAGCAGTGGTTCACGTAGTAGTGGTAGTTAAAGCCGTTTACAGAGAATGAGTAGTTGAAACTGAAAGATATTACAGAAACCACTTCACTTTAGGGTCTGAAATGATAAACGTAATCGTCATTGATATATTAGGAAAACTGCGTTTGTGGACTGCTCTGTAAATTGTGGTCCGTGTATTCATCATCATTCGTTACAATGCTGTGTGTGTGGACTGCATATGGGTTTAAACGTTACTTACTTCATTTAATCGCTGCTGATAAAATGAGGAAACGAATTTAATGTTTGGTTCATCGTTCGAAATCCGACCCGAAAGCAAATAAATACCTAAGTTCGATGGTCCTTTCTAAGTGGTAATAGTGATAAATTTCTGAGACGAAGAGTTTCGGCAATCCCCTCAAACATTTCACTTTCACAATACAATAAAATATATGAAAATGTCCTAAGATTATCTTTCTCAGACTTACTAAGTCTTCTTACTCATTACATTTTTAACTAAGGCAAGTTCAATGATATGCATACACCGAGATACAAATGAGAAAGGACACTCTTCCTTTGTGAGTGTATTTGTGTTTGTATAGTTTTATTAAACGGTTGAAATCCTTTCGTCTCCACCGCTTAAAGTTTTAGGTATTTGGATGGTTTCTCGTTTGCCAGCGGCATAAACTGATATCGTGGTAATGTCACTTATCCTTGTGCGTGCCTTGAGATGAAGGAATTTGTAGAAAGCTCTTTTGAACTGAGGAAGCCTCCATGCGTATAAATAAGGGTTTATACCAGAGTTGCACAACACAATTAAGAATTGCAAATCCCGCAACCAATGAATCAGCACACAACTACAGCCTGAGCAAAAATTTAACAAGTAAATCATAACACAGGCTGGTGTGAACGAAGCAAAAGATGCAAGAAGCACAATCATCAATGCTTTGACTGCTTTTCTGTCCTTCTTTGCATGGATAAGATTTCTTTGGTTCTCCTGTACATCAGACTTCGTGCTCTCCATTGCTCTCCTCTTTCGCCAATATCTCGATCTTTGTCGCAGTCGTTTAAGTATTCCTACATGAACAAAGATGAGAACCCCAAACGTGCTGAGAACAGCAGTGTTTGCAAATATGAAGGAGTAGAATATAAATCCGAGTTTGAAGTAAACGAAAGAAAACCCTAGTGCCGCCACCCAAATTGACAGGGATGTTAAAATAGCGCGCTTGGAGGTAACCATTGTTCTGTACTTCACTGGCGACGATACGGCCACATATCTGTCTACGGTAAGTGCCATGAGTGTTAGAATAGACGACGTGCACAAGATAAAGTATAAAATGTGCAAGATTTTGATATCTACGATGTCAAGTTGAAGCGCTTCGCTGGTGTGAAAAGCAACTGACACGGGATCCAGAATCGTTCCCACAATCAGATCAGTGGCCGCTAGACTTAACAGGAAATAGTTAAAAGGTGTTTTCAAGTTTCTGAAGGGATCTTTTATGATGGCCAAACAGACTAGAAAGTTTCCAGGAATAATCAAAATTATTAGGAAAACTGAAAAGGAGGCTGTAAAGTATGAGAGAGCTTTTGGAGGACCAATGTTTGAACACATACTTGACGCCGATGCTAAAGCCATTTAAACTCTCTGATTTGTTCCCGCAGGCGCACTAAAATCAGTGTATACGCAAATAGTATATTTGTTAAACTTCGACTTGACACCGATTTGTAAAGGTGCTTTCTGTTGTCTTTTATGCACTCACGCCTCCAGGAAACTGGAACTTCTCGGGCCCTCGATGGAATATTCCGTTTTCATCCAACCAAGTGATGCACCTCGAGCTCTTTGGAACATTATCCTTGTCAACAACTATGAAAGATCAAAACCAATCAAATAATTTCCTGCATGTGTGTCTGGTTACAATTCGACAGCTTGTCTGACTTTGCGACTCAAATACGAATTACCATGTTGCAGCATTAAGTAAGGGAGACCACCAACAGAAGATAACTTAATACAGCTTCCACCTCTCAAGACAGGTGAAACAGAAGTCAGTGGGATAAATGCTGAGATTTTTGTCTCGCCAGCCGCTTGGTTTGGACAGTGAAGCACATCGGCTAGTCAAACGTTATTAGAGTTTATCTATATCCGTCAGCCCTGCAAGAAAAAGCAATTTCCATTTTCTCTCAGTAGGAAACGTCTATCGCTTACCTAAAAATTAACTTATACACATACAGAAAGAGGAAAAAACAGCGTCTACGACGGTACACTCAACGACATGATGCCTTTCGCTTTCAAGTTATCAAATTTTGAAGTATTTTTGTTAGGAAGCAAAATTAAATGTATGCATTTCGGACAGGTTGCATATTCAATTCAATTCATCATAATAATCAGTGACTGAGGCTGTATATGTACTATTAACACACAGCGTAAACATCAGCAGTTCTGGAAGTTGTAATCATATTTTTTTCTTCTTTATCTTTATTCAATGATTATGTGATAAACAGCAAGGGTGTATGTAATGGTATAATTTTCAATCTCTTAGTTAATTACCCTCAGCGTGGCGGTGCGAACATCCTGAGTTTTGGTGAAACAAAATCAATAGATCTAGCTTTTCATAGTTTCTTATAAAATTTTCTAATAACTGGGAGGCATACAGAAGAAAAAAAAAACAGAACAAAGCAGTTACATTATTTTTATTTTCAGTGTCAAATTTCATCATAGAGGGCATTCTCTTTGTTCTCCTCCTTTTCTCCAGCGATATTTTTGATAAACCTATGATCGTCAAAACAATTCTGATAAGTAAAATTCAACGAAGTTATCTTTATTCATAAAGTAAAGCTTCCCTTTATGTTTTACACATTAATACTATATGTATTTTTTTATCATCGCCTTTAATTTTTCCGTCAATTTATTTCCTATATAAGACACCTGCAATAGCCGCGGATCGTCGCTAAAAGCTCTTTTTCTTAGGGGCTAAGGAGCTTAAGTATCATTTCATTCAGGTTTTTTAAAATTTATTGCGCCTATTTTCACATTGACTTACCGAAAAAAGAGTATCTCTAAAGAAATCATTGTCTATTTGACAATTTGACATATGGTTTAGTTTAGTTATACTTTCCTATCATCAAAATGTCAGTTCTCGTACATCCAGTTCCAATTGCCAAATCCTGATGTTTTCTATAGCTTTGTATTCCTTTCACCAAAGCGCCAACGTAATTGCAGCGATCAAAGAAAGTGGTCAAATTGTCTTTCTTTTGTCGCTTTATTTGAAGGAGTAAAAGGGCTGAGAAGCTTTTGGAACTAAAGTATTCCACAGTGAAGGAACAAAAAAAGAAAAATTAAATATAACTCTATTTATTAAAAATGGTAATTTCCAAAAACCATGTCGTCGTATATACTGATCACAAAAGCAGATATATACCGATATTGACCAGTTAAGCTAGTTATTGCTTGAAGTAAATTGAAGTAAAGAGAGGAAAAGAAACAGGAAACTGAAATAGAATCCATATAGGATAAGATATCAAAAGAAGCAGCCTCTTTGAGCACGAAATAGCCGTTACGATCAATCTTGAAGAGAGCTGATAAACTCTATCACCGAGTTGCAGCTTACTTAACTTCTGTGCTATTATTAGATGAATTTGTTGGACGATTGTTTCCTTTCATAGATTAGCAATTAGTTCACTTTTTTTATCACAGAAGTATAGGTTTCCTTCTAATCCTAACAAAAGATAAGAAGCAATAAGACATCATTCTCGTTTACAAAAAATGATTACTCACGTTTCTGAAGAGCTTCGGCCAGGAGAATAAAAAAAAGAAGAAAAAGTTAAGAGAGAAATCCGCCACAGGTTGATCAAGAGAGGATTGATTACACACAGTACGAATACCCCGAAAAATACCGAAAAAATCCCAAAGTCGGGATCCTATGCCTAATCGAAAATGAAGTATGGGATATTTATCGCTATATCATGCTTAAATATTGGAAGCAACATAACCTCGGATTATCTTTTTCACAGTTTAAATTCAGTATGATAGGTATACAGTACTACTCATCATCATGCGAGAGCCAATTCGTATGACTAGTCAGCTAAATATTTTTATATGTGAAAAGTGATAATCTGATCAGGACCGTACTAACGTAATCACTGATTCATAAACTGTGGATTTTAAAGCTTTTTAAAGTCTGAAACTTGTCTCAAATTCTGTTCGTTTGTTCATGTTTTGCGACTGAAAGCTTGGTATGTTGGGTATTTCACACAATTAATACTGCATCTATTTCTTATCTTAATGACTTCCACGACTGAATGATTTTCCTAACAATCCTCGTTCCTTTTTTATTGGTTGTTTATTTTCTGTTTGGTCCTTTTGTATCTGTGTTTTAGGTAATCTGCCGAAAGCTGCACCGTGAATGAAGAACGGAGAAAAACTAAAACTGTTATAAGACTATGGTGCTAAAACAGCTCAGTAAGGACATTCTCTTAAAAAGATAAGAGACGAGCAATAACACAATAGAAACTGTTAAAAACGCGTTTCAAAGGTCATGTTTTGGGGAAAAAATAAACAGTTTACATAACCAGATACAGATGTTGTTAAAAGTTTTACGGATGACCCAGAGGAAATAAATGAAAATAATTTTTATGTAAATTCTGTGATTAACCGGCAGATTCATGATTAACTGGCTTGACAATTCCTTTCGCTTTGTGATATGCTTCACTTACAGATTTGCTTCAATACGCCTTCATCTGTAAATGAGCGAAAAACCTCTCACTTGTGAAAGGCTCGCTGCTCAATAAATAGCGTCACCTTACAATGAAAATCAGAAACTTACCTGATACGACCCGCGTGCCCGTGGTGGAAACAGTGAATGAGTCAGACTGACTAACGCAATTACATTAAAGGGCTACTGAACGAAGTCCAATATATATTATCTCAATCGATTCAGGAAAACTGGTCGAGTACACGAGGTCGAGTAATATTCACAGTCTTTTGTGAAAATTTTTTTGTGCGTCATAGAATCTTAAAAATTACTTTGAATAAGTTTCTTTGAAAAGTCCCAGGTAAATACTGAGCGGTAACTCAAGCTCCAACCAATTACATTCGGCCGTGATACAGAACAGTTTGAAATGACTGCGTTTTGAAGGCTAGTTTCCAGCGAAAATTTTTTCGGAAGTTTCTAAAGTTAAGGAGTTTCATTTGCGTGGGCGGAAGAACTTCACTAAAAGATGCTGATGCGAACTGCATCTGGTTAAATAAAAATCGTATAGCTGAAGAAATGGGTGGAAAAATATTTAGCTACTAGCAGAAATCGTTATTGTGCAAAGCGGTCGATTTGAGTAACAAAATGATAAAATCAAAATTAGAAGAGAGAAGAAAGAAATACAAGATGTTTAATGCCGAATTAATTATTCATTCCATCAGTGCAAATCGTGACTTTTACGATCTAGTCACACTCTTCTATAAATGACAGCATTCAGAGTTGATATGTAGATAAATTTTCGGGGAGGAAAAAAGTTAGGGAATCATCGTGGGTGGATTGACAGCTTAACAGCATGAGAAACTCGCACTTCCGCGCTGGCGCCTAGAAAATAACCTTTATCTATGTATACATTTCCAGAGGGCTCAAAAGCTATATGAAAAAAATAATAATAAAAAGAATTCTTCTCAAAGTTAATGTCGCAGTAATATATAAAGAAGATGCTAGACTTAATGACAGCGGCGGATTTTTATTTCTACACCCTTTTAAACAAAAGTAGCCTTAACTTTGAAAAAGGCCCGACAGTTGTGTTTCGAGGGAGGTTTTCTACAGCCTTGCCGCTAATCTTCAGTAATTCTGTCACTACAAGCGCGTAAACGAACCCAAAATGTTCCGCAACCCTTCCTGGCTATGAAATTCACTTTGATCAAGAAAGAGACGAAAAATCATTTCTGATCGCGACATCTTGAAAATACCCTCATAGAAAGTCAGCAACAATGTTCTTTGACAATAGTGCCGTTTAGTCAAAGACCTTACTCGTTCGTCATGTTACTCATAGTTGGTTTCACCTCATAAACTTTCTTTTGCCTTTGCAAAATATCTATCTAATGTTACTCGGTTTAAACAGCGAAGTAAATATTTTGCGCATTTTGGATGACTGAACCGACATCTGGCAATAAGGCGAAATGGAAAACATTATTAAAATCCCATTATCAAAAAAGTCTATGGCACATTTTGACTTACGCATTTTTGTGAAGAATGCCGACTGAGAAAGTGTTTAATTTTCTCCGAGCTGAGCAAGTAAAGCGTTCCTATACAGCTGCACACATCTTGGATCACCGGTGATTAATAATTATATAATTATAATTAATATATATAATAATTATATAATTATAATTAATATATATAATAATTATATAATTATAATTAATATATATATACCAAAACTTTTCATTCACTGAAGCTTGTGTCAGCGAGATGAAGACTACAGCACTTTGTGTTTTTGCTCTGTTCCTTTCTTCGATGTTAGTTGAGGGCGGGATTCCTAATAAAGACTGCTGTACGCGTGGTGCTTACAAGGTAGAAAAAGTACATGAATAAGTAGAAATCTCTTTCGTTTTCAGTCCATCTAAAATGTTTTAGATTGTGTCAATGTTTATTTGAGTTGAATTTTCTAGGTGGTTCGATTAGGAATTGCAATTTTTTTTCCTTTCAAAAAGAGAATTTCCAGTAAGGAACACTTATTAGTGAGCGTAGAAATACCTCCTCTATGTATTTAGTCATGTCAAAATGAGCTGGAATCTTTCAATAATGTTTTTTCTCTATCATTTCATTCATGTCATTGCTGAATGATCCTGCTTGTTCAACTCAGTAATTTTTCCGCACTAAAAACCGTTTTAAATTCTTTTGGGAAAAGCGTACGAAAAAGGTTGGAGATGAAGGAGGGGCTGGAAATTTAGAAATGATGAAGATGAACATCCGTAGACGCTTGGAGGAGGTAAGTACAGGTTTTTAATCTATCGTCTCTTCGGTTTGTCTGGTTAAGTCAGTATCCAAATAGTTGAATTGGAAGAAGAAGTCATTCGGTTCTTTTCATGCATTTTACTCCAAATATTCGTCAGAGCTTAACGGTCTTGTTTTTTTATTTCTCTTTTTCGAATAAATTTGAAGAAAAATTTGAAGATTATTTTTATTGAATCTTTTTAGGCAAAACGTGAGCAACAGTACCGGAGAGAAATTTGCTTACAAGCCCGCGAGCTGAGATGTGGAATGGAACAAAAGAAATAGGTTCACTGCAGTGAAGACCACACAGCTAACTTGAAGTTAAAGCGTAATTTCATTCCTAAATAACGAAATTGAGATGTAGATGCTTTAGCCGCTATCATGAATGTTATATTCTATGAAAATCTATAAATTGTTTGAATTCAATAAAGGCTGTGGTCCATATGGTGAATATGTACGATTCGCTCTATTTGTTGTTGAGCCCTAACATTTTAAGTGGCCCGCCAGGGGAGTGTGAGGACTCTTTAACCCTTTAACTCCCATGTCTGACCACGACACATTTTCTCTTTAGGATTTCAATACAATATCAAACAAACAACTGATGAGAATAAGGAAAATATACCTTGAGTGGATTATCAGTTTATCCAATACCAATTTCCCAAATTGCCATCATAAAAAGTTGTATGATAGGCAGTAAGGAGGATTACTAATGAGATCTTTAGAATCAAAGGTTTTATCTCGAGGCCGTTATATTGATGTTTAGTTAAACATCGAGTTACTGCCCCTGTAATTCGCAATAGATTTTCATTCACAATTTACTATAAGCTCAGTGCATCCCCAAGTAAACATCACGGATCTTTCTGCTTGCACAGCTGCTGCAGTCATTTTTGTTTCACCACAGAAGAAAGGCACGATATTGTTCTTTAAATTTAAGAACCTGGAACAGCAACAAATCCCTATCAGTTTGATGTACAGAGCTATACATGTATAGCTGAAATCTTGAAGAATATTATCAGGCTGGAATAAGCTCAAACTGTTTTACATAACCTCTTTCCTTTCAGCCGGTAGTCGTTTTAGCATACTCAAATGTTAGCGGTTTCGATAGATGTCGGCCGTCTTTGTCAAAACGTGTTAAGACTGATGGCTGACAGGCATCAGAACCTTCAACATCTAACCATAAAGCGAAATTTATATCATCACCTGCCGCGGAGAATGTCACGTTAAATTTCACACTAACGGATAAGAGAAGGGGTCAGTACTTACGATAGACTATAGACAGGGTTGCACCTCTAGAAAGCTTGACACTTTCACGCTAAAGGTATATAGAGAAAATGGTTTCAAGGGCTGCGGTAAGGAACACAATAAGGAAAGCTGCAACTGATGCTTTAAATTGAACATTACAAATGTTGCAAAAGAAAAATGAAATTTATAGAAAACACTTTTAATTTCCTTTCTTCTTGCTACTGCAAGACGTTTGAGTGTTGTTTTGATTTACTGAATTTAGATGAAAGGTACCCCATACTACAAGGAAAGTACACATATACGAAATATATATATCGAGCTGCTCAATAGTTCTTCGTCAATTAGGAAGAAGTATTTCAAACTCAGGGTAGGAAACCCCACCCCTGCCTCTCTATAAAATTAAAATGAACGCACCCTCCCCCGGTTCGCGTTCAATTTGAAATGTGCATCATAACGGCTGCCAAGTTTTAGAAAAACCCGTTTCTGCATAAATTTTAAAGCTTGTGGTCAAAACAAATCCTCCTGCAAAGGTACAAAACATGATTTTACCCATCCTCAACATGGACGTGACGCCGTTTGTACAGTTCCTGGTCTTCGTTGCTTACATTGGTCTTATTTTTGGACTTTCTGTTGAACTTATCGGACGTAATCCATTAAACATGTTGAGAGTAAGAGATAAAGAGGAAGGATCTGCCATAAATGCAGAAGGTTCGGTCATGACAAGCGAAGATTCTGCTATTACCAGCGAAGGCTCTGCTATAAAGAACGAGTGAGATCGTTTTTTCGGTTATTGAGTGACATTGAGACACAGTCTTCTTTGAAGTAGCTACTCATATTCAGTGCATTCGTAGACCAAATATTTTATTTGCGTCATTTTAAATCCGTCCTAATAACCTTCATCGCCTTTCGCCATCCTCCTTCCTTCCTAAATATGATTATGTTGACTTGAACCGATTATTTGACAAGGACAAGATTAATTCTCTGGGTACATTTGTCGAATTCAAGTGGAAAAATGTAGATTATGGCGCACCAAGTTTCATATCGTTTTTTCATTTTTTATGTAGACGCTGGAAGAAAGCCGACATAAGCTCAAAGAAAACCCATATTTTTACCCTTATTGGCGAATCGATATTTCACCAGCAGGCTTTAAAATGAGGGTCGACACTCCGATTGTGGGCTGCGAATTCGAAATGATTTTCACTGAAAAAACCTTCAGTCTTCGTTGTCAGCTTCAAATGACGAAATTTAGATGTAGATGCATGCTTTAGCCGCTATCATCAATATTGTATTCTGTGAAAATCTATAAATTGCTTAAATTCAATAAAGGCTGTGGTCCATATGGTGAATATGTACGATTCGCTCGATTTATTGTTGAGCCCTAACATTTTAAGTGGCCCGCCAGGGTAGTGTGAGGACTCTTTAACCCTTTAACTCCCATGACTGACCACGGCACATTTTCTCCTCACGATTTCAATACAATATCAAACAAACAACTAATGAGAATAAAGAAAATATAATTTAAGTGGATTATTAGTTGACCCAATACCAATTTCTCCAAATTACCATCATAAAAAAATTGTATGAAAGAAAGGAGAATTACTAATAAGATCTTTAGAGTGAAAGGGTTTATCTCGAGGCCTTTACATCGATGTTTAGTTACACACGAGTTATTGCCCCTGTAATTCACAGTAAATTTTTATTCACAATGTACTATGAGCCCGGTGCATCCCCAAGTAAACATCAGGGATCTTTCCGCCTGCACAGCTGCTGCAGTCATTTTTGTTTCACCATTGAAGAAAGGCATGATATTGGTCCTTAATTTAAAGAATCATGGAACGGCAATAAATCTCTATCAGTTTGAGCTACAGAGCTATACATATATAGCTAATGTCTTGAAGAATGTAATCAGGCTGGGATAAGCTCAAACTATTTTACATAACCTCTTTCCCTGCAGCCGGTAGTCTTTTCGGCATACTCAGATGTTGGAGGTTTCGATAGATGTCGGCCGTCTTTGTCAAAACGTGTTAAGACTGATGGCTGATAGGCATCAGAACTGTCAACATCTAACCATAAAGTGTAATTTATATCATCACCTGCCGCGGATAATTTCACGTTAAATTTCATACTAACGGATAAGATCGAACGAACGATATCGCACGAATCGTGTGTCGAATTGCAACGCGTCAATGTAGCGTGTTAGTCGGCTGCCAATGGTGTATTTTATTTTGGTGCCTTTTCTTTTAACTCGACATTAAGGTAGCTCTGCTTAGTAACATAAATCCTGTTGTGATTTGATCTTAGCTATCCATGCGCCATAACCTCCCAGCCAGTGGAATTAAAAGGGAAAACATGCAGCGGTCTGCTAAAGCCTCCTCGTTAAAATTTCACGTTTTTTTAAAAAGCGTAGACAAAGCTACGCGAGTGCAGAACCGAGCGGCTTTATCCGGACTGGCTTACGTCAGCATAATGGTTTTCTATAGCATTACGTTGCGCAAGAGACAAGACATCCGCAAAAAAAAATGAAAAAGAAAAATGAATGAACAAACGAATAAATAAATAAAAAAATTAAGCGCACTTGGAGATACTAAAATCGAAAGACAAAAAAGAATGGGGTGCTTTCGCGGAGACCGTTATTATAACATATTACCTCAATTTTTATTCTTTTTTTCCGTTGCAAATTGGTTTTAATCCTGACAAAGCTTAACTGAGCGCACTCAACAAGGCAAAACAATCGCAATAATATGGCTGGCCATTTCTTTCATCGTCTAACTAGCAAATGATAATGTAAATATTGATTGTAACGAAGATGATAATAACAATAATACAAACAGTGTCTATGGTGAAGCGACATGTCACTGGAATTACACAATTTTGCAAATTCTCATCGAAATAGTGGTCTTTTTATTTTAAAAAAGGTAAACCACAGTGTGAACGGTAAAACACACAAAAGTTACGATTTAAGCGTTGCCTGCTTTAATGATTCAGAAGAGGGAACTAAAAATTTGCATTTCAGTGAATTAATTTTTAAGAATCTAGCTACTGGTACCTGTTGAAGACATCATGGCAAACTCAAATATCATTTCTTCTCTGGCAATTTTAACCAAGCCACTGTAGGTTATGAATCTCGTATTCGAACCCATGAGCTTTCTTCAAAATTACTGTTTAAAGTAAACGAATATCTCTCAACGGAGAAGGCATTCTAATAACACTTCTATACCAGGTTATCAAATATTGCTTTCTATGCCTTTCCTTAAGAGAAGGGGGGAGTACCTACGATAGACTATAGACAGGGTTGCACCTCCAAGGAGTTTGACACTTTCAGGCTAATAGTATGTAGAGAAAGGGGTTTGAAGGGCTACGGTAAGGAAAACAATGGGGAAAGCTGCAACTGACGCTTTAAATTGAAGATTACAAATGTTGAAAAAGAAAAAATGAAATGTATAGAAAACACTTTTAATTTCCCCTCTTCATGCTACTGCAAGATGTTTGAGTGTTGTGTTGATTTACTGAATTTAGATGAAAAGTACCCCATACTACAAGGAAAGTACACATCTACGAAATATATATATATATCGAGTTGCTCAATACTTCTTCGTCAATTAGGAAGAAGTATTTCAAACTCAGGGTAAGAAACCCCACCCCTGCATCTCTATAAAATGAAAATGAATGCACCCTCTCCCGGTTCGCGTTCAATTTGAAATGTGCATCATAACGGCTGCCAAGTTTTAGAAAAACCCGTTTCTGTATAAATTTTAAAGCTTATGGTCAAAACAAATCCTAAAAATCTCCTGCAAAGGTACAAAACATGATTTTACCCATCCTCAACATGGACGTGACGCCGTTTGTACAGTTCCTGGTCTTCGTTGCTTACATTGGTCTTATTTTTGGACTTTCTGTTGAACTTATCGGACGTAATCCATTAAACATGTTGAGATTAGGAGATAAAGAGGAAGGATCTGCCATAAATGCAGAAGGGTCATAACAAGCGAAGATTCTGCTATTACCAGCGAAGGCTCTGTTATAAAGAACGAAAACTCTGTCAAAGAAAACGAAAACTCAGAGGGAAATACATGTCTGGCTGATTGAGGTGAGATCTTTTTTTCGGTTATTGAGTGACATTGAGACACAATCTTCTTTGAAGTAGCTACCCATATTCAGTGCATTCGTAAACCAAATATTTTATTTGCGTCAATTTAAATCCGTCCTAATAACCTTCATCGCCTTTCGCCATCCTCCTTCCTTCCTAAATATGATTATGTTGACTTAGACTGATTAGTTGACAGGGACAAGACTAATATTCTGGGTACGTTCGTCGAATTCAAGTGGAAAAGTGTAGATTATGGCGCACCAAGTTTCATATTGTTTTTTCATTTTTTATGTAGACGCTGGAAGAAAGCCGACATAAGCTCAGTGAAAACCCATATTTTTACCCTTATTGGCGAATCGATATTTCACCAGCGGGCTTCAAAAAGAGGGTCGACACTCCCATTGTGAGCTGCGAATTTGAAATGATTTTCACTGAAAAAACCTTCAGTCTTCGTTGTCAGCTTCAAATACTCGATGGCTCAGCAACCTTGGCTTTTTTGGCTCCCATTTTTTCATGCTCAAGATTGGTGGTAATAGTAATACAGAGTTATCGATTATTATGTCTAGTTTTAATGTGAGTTAAATGCCAAATTTTTTCTTTCCTTTCAGCGTATACTAAAGTTGAATAATAGATTATTGGTAGCGTCTTCAGATTTAGAGAAAACAATGCCAACCGATGATGAGCGTATGTCATCCCACCAGACACTCCTCAAGTTGCGCAAAGGGAAGCCTTTTAGATTGCCTTCTCCTGCCGTCCTGAAAACGAACAGAACTTAAAGGGACACCACAATGTAATCAAAGTCATTTATAACTTGGAATGATTTGATACTGAAATGTTGATAATGATCTAAAAGGAGAGTCAACTTATATTCTTGACCCTGGTAGAGCGCTAGGTTGTTACCAACTTACCCGCCGACTGACAATAAGCTGAGGAGTTAAATTGATTGTATTTTAAGTTGGAAAAAACGCACCACGTGCATTACGTAATGAGAACTGGCGCTACCTCGAAGGTACTTTGTGCGTGGAAAATTCTAGGAATGGCGCACGGACAAAGCCTGTTGTAAAGATTTTATGGCATATGTTATTTAAGAACAATTCTCGTATCACAGTCATCTCCGAATCTGCAGATGAATTGGAACCACATGGAGCAGTCACAATCAGCCCATTGGCTCCGTGAAGAAAATTAATCACTCAAATAGTTCGTAAATTAAAAGGTAATACAATTAACAAGAGCTAAGGCTGCGCTCTTCTATCACTGATTAAAGAAATAAACGAAAAAGAAATCAAAGTCAAACAGAGTCGACTCCCATCAAAATTTGCTTGTCGTCTGTTTTACCTGAACAAGGAACAAAATATGGCAGACGAGGAAACAAAATTGACATATCCGCAAGTTGTTCCGAAATCTTATACCACCCATTCTGATAAATTTTAAATACGCGCCATATTGTCGCTTTAAATAATGCAACTTAATACCATGTTTTAATACTTCCTGCACCAACAATCCAATTATTATAAAAAGATTTCATCAATTTTATTTAATTTTTTTTGTTCCAGAAAAGCTTTTATAGAAGCTAGCTAGATCTTTATGTTTCAAGCAGTGGTTGATGTATTAGTGGCAGTTGAAGTTGTTTACAAACGACTAATGAGAATGTTGAAACTGAAAGATATTACAGAAACCAATTCACTTTAAGGTCTAAAATGATTAACGTAATCGTCATTGATATATTGAGAAAAATGCTTTCGTGGACTGCTCTGAACATTGTGGTCTGCGTATTCATCATCCATCGTTAAAACGCTGTGTGTGTGGACTGCATATGGGTTCATACGTTACTTACTTCGTTTAATCGCTGCTGATAAAATGAGGAAACGAATTTAATGTTTGGTTTATCATTCGAAATCCGACCCGAATGCAAATAAATAACTAAGTTCGATGGTCCTTTCTAAGTGGTAATGGTGATTAATTTCTGAGACGAAGAGTTTCCGCAATCAACACAAAAAAATACATGAAAATCTCACAAGATTATCTTTCTTAGACTTACTAAATCTTCTTACTCATTAAATTATTAGTTAAAGCAATGTCAACAATATGCATACACCGGGATACAAATGAGAAAGGACACTCTTTCTTTGTGAGTGTATTTGTGTTGTATAGTTTTATTAAACGGGTGAAATCCTTTCGTCTCCACCGCTTAAAGTTTTAGGTATTTGGATGGTTTCTCGTTTGCCAGCGGCATAAACTCATGTTGTGGTACTGTCACTTATCCTTGTGCGTGCCTTGAGATGAAGGAATTTGTAGAAAGCCCTTTTGAACTGAGGAAGCCTCCATGCGTATAAATAAGGGTTGATACCAGAGTTGCACAACACAATTAAGAATTGCAAATCCCGCAACCAATGAATTAGCACACAACTACAGCCTGAGCAATAATTTAACAAGTAAATCATAACACAGACTGGTGTGAACGAAGCAAAAAATGCAAGAAGCACAATCATCAATGCTTTGACTGCTTTGCTGTCCTTTTTTGCATTGATAAGATTTTTTTGGTTCTCCTGTACATCAGACTTCGTGCTCTCTATTTCTCCCCTGTTTAGCCAATATCTCGATCTTTGGCGCAGTCGTTTAAGTATTCCTACATGAACAAAGATGAGAACCCCACACGTGCTGAGAACAGCAGTGTTTGCAAATATAAAGGAGTAGAATATAAATCCGAGTTTGAAGTATACGAAAGAAAACCCTAGTGCCGCCACCCAAATTAACAGGGATGTTAAAATAGCGCGCTTGGAGGTAACCATTATTTTGTACTTCACTGGCGATGATACGGCCACATATCTGTCTACGGTAAGTGCCATGAGTGTTAGAATAGACGCCGTGCACAAGATAAAGTATAAAATGTGCAAGATTTTTATATCTACGATGTCAAGTTGAAGCGCTTCGCTGGTGTGAAAAGCAACTGACACGGGATCCATAATCGTTCCCACAACCAGATCAGTCGTCGCTAGACTTAACAGGAAATAGTTAAAAGGTGTTTTCAAGTTTCTGAAGGGATCTTTTATGATGGCCAAACAGATGAGAAAGTTTCCAGGAATGGTTAAAATTATCAGGAAAACTGAAAAGGAGGCTGTAAAGTATGAGAGAGCTTTTGGAGGACCAATGTTTGAACACATACTCGACGAGGATGCTAAAGCCATCTAGACTCTCTGATTTGTTCCTGCAGGCGCGTTTAAATCAGTGTATGCGCAAAAAGTATATTTGTTAAACTTCGACTTGACACCGATTTGTAAAGGTGCTTTCTGGTGTCTTTTATGCACTCACGCCTCCAGCAAACTGGAACTTCTCGGGCCCTCGATGGAATATTCCGTTTTCATCCAACCAAGTGATGCACCTCGAGCTCTTTGGAACAGTATCCTTGTCAACAACTATGAAAGATCAAAACCAATCAAATAATTTCCTGCATGTGTGTCTGGTTACAATTCGACAGCTTGTCTGACTTTGTGACTCAAATACGAATTACCATGTTGCAGCATTAAGTAAGGGAGACCACCAACAGAAGATAACTTGAATACAGCTTCCACCTCAAGACAGGTGAAACAGAAGTCAGTGGGATAAATGCTGAGATTTTTGTCTCGCCAGCCGCTTGGTTTGGACAGTGAAGCACATCGACTAGTCAAACGTTATTAGAGTTTATCTATATCCGTCAGCCCTGCAAGAAAGAACAATTTCCATTTTCTCTCAGTAGGAAACATCTATCGCTTACTTCAAATTAACATATACATATACAGAAAGAGGAAAAAACAGCGTCTACGACGGTACACTCAATGACATGATGCCTTTCGCTTTCAAGTTATTAAATTTTGAAGTATTTTTGTTAGGAAGCAAAACTAAATGTATGCATTTCGGACAGGTTGCATATTCAATTCAATTCTTAAGCTTTCAATAACCCAAAATATTCTCATCGCCTAAACGATAATTAGTGACTGAGGCTGTATATGTACTATTAACACACAGCGTAAACATCAGCAGTTCTGGAAGTTGTAATCATATTTTTTTCTTCTTTATCTTTATTCAATGATCACGTGATAAACAGCAAGGGTGTATGTAATGGTATAATTTTCAATCTCTTAGTTATTACCCTCAGCGTGGCGGTGCGAACATCCTGAGTTTTGGTGAAACAAAATCAATAGATCTAGCTTTTCAGAGTTTCTTATAAAATTTTCTAATAACTGGGAGGCATACAGAAGAAGAAAAAAAAACAGAACAAAGCAGTTACATTATTTTGATTTTAAGTGTCAAATTTCATCATAGAGTGCATTCTCTTTGTTCTCCTCCTTTTCTCCAGCGATATTTTTGATAAACCTATGATCGTCAAAACAATTCTAATAACTAAAATTCAACGAAGTTATCTTTATTCATAAAGTAAAGCTTCCCTTTATGTTTTACACATTAATACTAAATGCATTTTTTTATCATCGCCTTTAATTTTTCCGTCAATTTATTTCCTATATAAGACACCAAAAGGACGTAAAGACAGCAGAGTGGCAATAATTCTTAATAAAGAAACCACAACTTTTAGTTTGCAAGACATGTTTCGACATTCTTATGTCATCTTCAGTTGTAAATGCGATTTTAACGGTTGTACATTTGAATTTATATGAGATTACGTTACAAATTACGTCATATTGTTTACGTTACAATTTGAATATTAAATACGAAAAAACGTGACATAGCACGCGCCAGATGGGGAAAGAAGGAGAAAAGAAAAATAATGATCATAATAAGAAAAATTATTATGATGACAGAATCAAAAGGAAAGAGACAACTCTAGATGCTTCAATTGCTGATTAAGGATGGGTTTGTCCCACTTAATATGCAATGCCTCTTTGATCTTAATTTTGTATTTCGAAGCGGCAGAATCTAAAATGGTGAAACATTCTGTACCACAAGAGTCGAGACAGGCCTTTGATGATTGTAGGTGCTTGTAAATGTGTGAAGTTTTGTCAGACAAGAGGTGCTCACGAACCCGTGTACAGATGTGGCGAGTGGTCTCACCAATATAACTGGCATTACAGCCAGCACACGAAAATTTATAAACGACACGCGAACGTAGACCTGGTGGTACTGAATCTTTCACACTGAACAAGTTTCTGAGCTTAAACGTATTGAAGACTAACTTAATATCTAAATCAGGTCTACAATAACGTTTCAGTAGATGCCTTAACTTGGTTTGAGCGATGTCAGAAAACCGCCCAACATAAGGAAGTTTAAAATAATGCGAAGAAGGGTTTCCGGAGTTTAATGTGGCGTTATGCGTGGGAGAAGGATTATAGCTCTTGGCCAGATGTCTTGAGATAATCCTGTCTATGACGCTGGAAGGGAAACAATTTTTCCGTAGCAAGAAAATAAGTTTTTGTACATCCTTGTGGAAACCAACCCAGGAATTATTGATCTTATATACTCTGTCAACCAAAGTTCTTATTAAACCTAATTTGTACATCATAGGAGTGAAGCTGAAATAATTCGTCAGAAGACCAGTAAACGTCTTCTTGCGGTAGACGCTAGTAATTATGGATGGATTACTGTTGTCAATCAGTATGTCTAAGAACGATAATTTCTCATTAATTTCCTTTTCCACTGTGAAGCGAATACTAGGGTGTCTGGTGTTTAAATAATCAAAGAACAATACCGCGTCCTTCTCATTATTGAACAAACAGAAGGTGTCATCGACATAGCGTCTGTAGAAAACAACTTCAGATAATGAATAGTTGTCTAACCAGGTTTGTTCATGATGTCCCATAAAGAGATTTGCAAGTACTGGAGCAAGTGGGGACCCCATGGCAACTCCATCTATCTGATCGTAAAACACTCCCGCAAACAGAAAACCGGTTTCAGCTGTCGCAAAGGCAAAAAGCCTTCTTAGGTCAGCGGCGTTTATCTTAAGACCAGGGTTACCTTGATAAATATACCTAATCGCAATATCTATGCACTCATCGAGAGGTATACTAGTGAATAAGCTCTCGACATCGAAAGATACCATGAATTTCCCTGAGGTAGATAATTGGTTGATTTCATGTACAAAAGAGAACGTGTCGCGGACGTTGTATTCATGTGGGACATGTGGCTCGAGAAGATTACAAAGGAATTTAGATAAATTTGTAATCTTTGTAATCTTTGTAATCTTTGTAATCTTCTCGAGCCACATGTCCCACATGAATACAACGTCCGCGACACGTTCTCTTTAAATTCAGTATGATAGGTATACAGTACTACTCATCATCATGCGAGAGCCAATTCGTATGACTAGTCAGCTAAATATTTTTATATGTGAAAAGTGATAATCTGATCAGGACCGTACTAACTTAATCACTGATTCATAAACTGTGGATTTTAAAGCTTTTTAAAGTTTGAAACTTGTTTCAAATTCTGTTCGTTTGTTCATGTTTTGCGCCAGAAAGCTTGATATGTTGGGTATTTCACACAATTAATACTGCATCTATTTCTTATCTTAATGACTTCCACGACTGAATGATTTTCCTAACAATCCTCGTTCCTTTTTTATTGGTTGTTTATTTTCTGTTTGGTCCTTTTGTATCTGTGTTTTAGGCAATCTGCCGAAAGCTGCACCGTGAATGAAGAACGGAGAAAAACTAAAACTGTTATAAGACTATGGTGCTAAAACAGCTCAGAAAGGACATTCTCTTAAAAAGATAAGAGACGAGCAATAACACAATAGAAACTGTTAAAAACGCGTTTCAAAGGTCATGTTTTGGGGAAAAAATAAACAGTTTACATAACCAGATACAGATGTTGTTAAAAGTTTTACGGATGACCCAGAGGAAATAAATGAAAATAATTTTTATGTAAATTCTGTGATTAACCGGCAGATTCATGATTAACTGGCTTGACAATTCCTTTCGCTTTGTGATATGCTTCACTTACAGATTTGCTTCAATACGCCTTCATCTGTAAATGAGCGAAAAACCTCTCACTTGTGAAAGGCTCGCTGCTCAATAAATAGCGTCACCTTACAATGAAAATCAGAAACTTACCTGATACGACCCGCGTGCCCGTGGTGGAAACAGTGAATGAGTCAGACTGACTAACGCAATTACATTAAAGGGCTACTGAACGAAGTCCAATGTATATTATCTCAATCGATTCAGGAAAACTGGTCGAGTACACGAGGTCGAGTAATATTCACAATCTTTTGTGAATATTTTTTTGTGCGTCATAGAATCTTAAAAATTACTTTGAATAAGTTTCTTTGAAAAGTCCCAGGTAAATACTGAGCGGTAACTCAAGCTCCAACCAATTACATTCGGCCGTGATACAGAACAGTTTGAAATGACTGCGTTTTGAAGGCTAGTTTCCAGCGAAAATTTTTTCGGAAGTTTCTAAAGTTAAGGTGTTTCATTTGCGTGGGCGGAAGAACTTCACTAAAAGATGCTGATGCGAACTGCACCTGGTTAAATGAAAATCGTATAGCTGAAGAAATGGGTGGAAAAATATTTAGCTACTAGCAGAAATCGTTATTGTGCAAAGCAGGCGATTTTGCTGAGAAACAAAATGATAAAATCAAAATTAGAAGAGAGAAGAAAGAAACAAAAGACGTTTAATGCTAAATTAATTATTCATTCCATTAGTGCAAATCGTGACTTTTGCGATCTAG
Organism: Pocillopora verrucosa; assembly: GCF_036669915.1. Taxonomy (NCBI): domain Eukaryota; kingdom Metazoa; phylum Cnidaria; class Anthozoa; order Scleractinia; family Pocilloporidae; genus Pocillopora; species Pocillopora verrucosa. The sequence continues at coordinate 5,685,655 of NC_089315.1, read as the reverse complement.
TCACACTATTCTATAACTGACAGCATTCAGAGTTGATATTTAGATAAATTTTCGGGGAGGAAAAAAGTTAGGGAATCATCGTGGGTGGATTGACAGCTTAACAGCATGAGAAACTCGCACTTCCGCGCTGGCGCCTAGAAAATAACCTTTATCTATGTATACATTTGCAGAGGGCTCAAAAGCTATATGAAAAAAATAATAATAAAAAGAATTCTTCTCAAAGTTAATGTCGCAGTAATATATAAAGAAGTTGCTAGACTTAATGACAGCGGCGGATTTTTATTTCTACACCCTTTTAAACAAAAGTAGCCTTAACTTTGAAAAAGGCCGGACAGTTGTGTTTCGAGGGAGGTTTTCTACAGCCTTGCCGCTAATCTTCAGTAATTCTGTCACTACAAGCGCGTAAACGAACCCAAAATGTTCCGCAACCCTTCCTGGCTATGAAATTCACTTTGATCAAGAAAGAGACAAAAAATCATTTCTGATCGCGACATCTTGAAAATACCCTCATAGAAAGTCAGCAACAATGTTCTTTGACAATAGCCTATGACAACTTGAAATATACGGAAGTATATAAGTCAGACGCGAAAACCCTTCACGGTGTCATATATCTTTCGGGAAGGAACAAAATCTTACATTAGAGGCACATGAGTTTGTACATTAAATCGTGCAATTTATTTGAACTCAGAAATATCCGTCAGCAGCGTTGTTAGGATGGCCTCCTCCATAGTCTTCTGAAATCTCACAGGAAGATGCAGTAAAGCAAGAGAATAGCGTGATGCAGCCAGCCGAGAGGACCTCAACTGCCGTTTAGTCAAAGACCTTACTCGTTCGTCATGTCACTCATAGTTGGTTTCACCTCATAAACTTTCTTTTGCCTTTGCAAAATATCTATCTAAGGTTACTCGGTTTAAACAGCGAAGTAAATATTTTGCGCATTTTGGATAACTGAACCGACATCTGGCAATAAGGCGAACTGGAAAACATTATTAAAATCCCATTATCAAAAAAGTCTATGGCACATTTTGACTTACGTATTTTTGTGAAGAATGCCGACTGAGAAAGTGTTTAATTTTCTCCGAGCTGAGCAAATAAAGCGTTTCTATACAGCTGCACACATCTTGGATCGCCGGCGATTAATAATTATATAATTATAATGAATATATATAATAATTATATAATTATAATTAATATATATACCAGAACTTTTCATTCACTGAAGCTTGTGTCAGCGAGATGAAGACTACAGCACTTTGTGTTTTTGCTCTGTTCCTTTCTTCGATGTTAGTTGAGGGCATGATACCCAATTGTCGTCGCAAGGTAGAAAAAGTACATGAATAAGTAGAAATCTCTTTCGTTTTCAGTCCATCTAAAATGTTTTAGATGGTGTTAATGTTTAATTTGAGTTGAATTTTCTAGGTGGTTCGATTAGGAATTGCAATTTTTTTTCCTTTCAAAAAGAGAATTTCCAGTAAGGAACACTTATTAGTGAGCGTAGAAATACCACATCTATGTATTTAGTCATGTCAAAATGAGCTGGAATCTTTCAATAATGTTTTTTCTTTATCATTTCATTCATGTCATTGCTGAATGATCCTGGTTGTTCAACTCAGTAATTTTTCCGCACTAAAAACCGTTTTAAATTCTTTTAGGAAAAGTGTACGAAAAAGGTTGGAGATGAAGGAGGGGCTGGAAATTTAGAAATGATGAAGATGAACATCCGTAGACGCTTGGAGGAGGTAAGTACAGGTTTTTAATCTATCGTCTCTTCGGTTTGTCAGGTTAAGTCAGTATCCAAATAGTTGAATTGGAAGAAGAAGTCATTCGGTTCTTTTCATGCATTTTACTCCAAATATTCGTCAGAGCTCAAGGGCCTTGTTTTTTTATTTCTTTTTTTCGAATAAATTTGAAGAGAAATTTTAAGATTATTTTTATTGAATCTTTTTAGGCAAAACGTGAGCAACAGTACCGGAGAGAAATTTGCTTACAAGCCCGCGAGCTGAGATGTGGAATGGAACAAAAGAAATAGGTTCACTGCAGTGAAGACTACACAGCTAACTTGAAGTCAAAGCATAATTTCATTCCTAAATAACGAAATTGAGATGTAGATGCTTTAGCCGCTATCATGAATGTTATATTCTATGAAAATCTATAAATTGTTTGAATTCAATAAAGGCTGTGGTCCATATGGTGAATATGTACGATTCGCTCTATTTGTTGTTGAGCCCTAACATTTTAAGTGGCCCGCCAGGGTAGTGTGAAGACTCTTTAACCCTTTAACTCCCATGACTGACCAAGACATATTTTCTCCTTACGATTTCAATACAACATCAAACAAACAACTGATGAGAATAAGTAAAATATACCTTGAGTGGATTATCAGTTGATCCAATACCAATTTCCCAAATTGCCATCATAAAAAGTTGTATGATAGGCAGTAAGGAGGATTACTAATGAGATCTTTAGAATCAAAGGTTTTATCTCGAGGCCGTTATATTGATGTTTAGTTAAACATCGAGTTACTGCCCCTGTAATTCGCAATAAATTTTCATTCACAATTTACTATAAGCTCAGTGCATCCCCAAGTAAACATCACGGATCTTTCTGCTTGCACAGCTGCTGCAGTCATTTTTGTTTCACCACAGAAGAAAGACACGATATTGTTTTTTTAAATTTAAGAACCTGGAACAGCAACAAATCCCTATCAGTTTGATATACAGAGCTATACATGTATAGCTGAAATCTTGAAGAATATTATCAGGCTGGAATAAGCTCAAACTGTTTAACATAACCTTTTTCCTTTCAGCCGGTAGTCGTTTTAGCATACTCAAATGTTAGCGGTTTCGATAGATGTCGGCCGTCTTTGTCAAAACGTGTTAAGACTGATGGCTGACAGGCATCAGAACTGTCAACATCTAACCATAAAGCGAAATTTATATCATCACCTGCCGCGGAGAATTTCACGTTAAATTTCACACTAACGGATAAGAGAAGGGGGCAGTACCTACGATAGACTATAGACAGGGTTGCACCTCTAGAAAGCTTGACACTTTCACGCTAAAGGTATATAGAGAAAATGGTTTCAAGAGCTGCGGTAAGGAACACAATAAGGAAAGCTGCAACTGATGCTTTAAATTGAACAATACAAATGTTGCAAAAGAAAAATGAAATTTATAGAAAACACTTTTAATTTCCTTCCTTCTTGCTACTGCAAGACGTTTGAGTGTTGTTTTGATTTACTGAATTTAGATGAAAAGTACCCCATATTACAAGGAAAGTACACATATACGAAATATATATATCGAGCTGCTCAATAGTTCTTCGTCAACCAGGAAGAAGTATTTCAAACTCAGGGTAGGAAACCCCACCCCTGCCTCTCTATAAAATTAAAATGAACGCAGCCTCCCCCGGTTCGCGTTCAATTTAAAATGTGCATCATAACGGCTGCTAAGTTTTAGAAAAACCCGTTTCTGCATAAATTCAAATGGTCAAAACAAATCCTAAAAATCTCCTGCAAAGATACAAAACATGATTTTACCCATCCTCAACATGGACGTGACGCCGTTTGTACAGTTCCTGGTCTTCGTTGCATACATTGGTCTTATTTTTGGACTTTCTGTTGAACTTATCGGACGTAATCCATTAAATATGTTGAGAATAAGAGATAAAGAGGAAGGATCTGCGATGAATGCAGAAGGTTCGGTCATAACAAGCGAAGATTCTGCTATTACGAGCGAAGGCTCTGCTATAAAGAACGAGTGAGATCGTTTTTTCGGTTATTGAGTGACATTGAGACACAGTCTTCTTTGAAGTAGCTACCCGTATTCAGTGCATTCGTAGACCAAATATTTTATTTGCGTCATTTTAAATTTGTCCTAATAACCTTCATCGCCTTTCGCCATCCTCCTTCCTTCCTAAATATGATTATGTTGACTTAAACCGATTAGTTGACAAGGACAAGACTAATATTCTGGGTACATTTGTCGAATTCAAGTGGAAAAATGTAGATTATGGCGCACCAGGTTTCATATCGTTTTTTCATTTTTTATATAGAAGCTGGAAGAAAGCCGACCTAAGCTCAAAGAAAACCCATATTTTTACCCTTATTGGCGAATCGATATTTCACCAGCAGGCTTTAAAATGAGGGTCGACACTCCGATTGTGGGCTGCGAATTCGAAATGATTTTCACTGAAAAAACCTTCAGTCTTCGTTGTCAGCTTCAAATGACGAAATTGAGATGTAGATGCTTTAGCCGCTATCATCAATATTGTATTCTGTGAAAATCTATAAATTGCTTGAATTCAATAAAGGCTGTGGTCCATATGGTGAATATGTACGATTCGCTCTATTTATTGTTGAGCCCTAACATTATAAGTGGCCCGCCAGGGTAGTGTGAGGACTCTTTAAGCCTTTAACTCCCATGACTGACCACGGCACATTTTCTCCTCACGATTTCAATACAATATCAAACAAACAACTAATGAGAATAAGGAAAATATTATTTAAGTGGATTATCAGTTGACCCAATACCAATTTCTCCAAATTACCATCATAAAAAAATTGTATGATAGACAGAAAGGAGAATTTCTAATAAGATCTTTAGAGTGAAAGGGTTTATCTCGAGGCCTTTACATCGATGTTTAGTTACACACGAGTTATTGCCCCTGTAATTCGCAGTAAATTTTTATTCACAATGTACTATGAGCCCGGTGCATCCCCAAATAAACATCAGGGATCTTTCCGCCTGCACAGCTGCTGCAGTCATTTTTGTTTCACCATTGAAGAAAGGCATGATATTGGTCCTTAATTTAAAGAATCATGGAACGGCAACAAATCTCTATCAGTTTGAGCTACAGAGCTATACATATATAGCTAATGTCTTGAAGAATGTAATCAGGCTGGGATAAGCTCAAACTATTTTACATAACCTCTTTCCCTGCAGCCTGTAGTCTTTTCGGCATACTCAGATGTTGGAGGTTTCGATAGATGTAGGCCGTCTTTGTCAAAACGTGTTAAGACTGATGGCTGATAGGCATCAGAACTGTCAACATCTAACCATAAAGTGAAATTTATATCATCACCTGCCGCGGAGAATTTCACCTTAAATTTCATACTAACGGATAAGATCGAACGAACGATATCGCACGAATCGTGTATCGAATTGCAACGCGTCCCGGCAATGTAGCATGTTAGTCGGCTGCCAATGGTGTATATTATTTTGGTGCCCTTTATTTTAATTTGACATTAAGGTAGCTCTGCTTAGTAACATAATTCCTCTTGTGATTTGATCCTAGCTATCCATGCGCCATAACCTCCCAGCCAGTGGAATAAAAAGGGAAAACATGCAGCGGTCTGCTAAAGCCTCCTCGTTAAAATTTCACGTTTTTTTAAAAAGCGTCGACAAAGCTGCGCGAGTGCAGAACCGAGCGGCTTTATCCGGACTGGCTTACGTCAGCATAATGGTTTTCTATAGCATTACGTTGCGCGAGAGACAAGACATCCGCAAAAAAAAAAAAAGAAAAAGAAAAATGAATGAACAAACGAATAAATAAATAACAAAATTAAGGGCACTTGGAGATACTAAAATCGAAAGACAAAGAAGAATGGGGTGCTTTCGCGGAGACCGTTATTATAACATATTTCCTCAATTTTTATTCTTTTTTTTCCGTTGCAAATTGGTTTTAATCCTGACAAAGCTTAACTGAGTGCACTCAACAAGACAAAACAATCGCAATAATATGGCTGGCCATTTCTTTCATCGTCTAACTAGCAAATGATAATGTAAATATTGATCGTAACGAAGATGATAATAACAATAATGCAAACAGTGTTTACGGTGAAGCGACATGTCACTGGAATTACACAATTTTGCAAATTCTCATCGAAATAGTGGTCTTTTTATTTTAAAAAAGGTAAACCACAGTGTGAACGGTAAAACACACAAAAGTTACGATTTAAGCGTTGCCTGCTTTAATGATTCAGAAGAGGGAACTAAAAATTTGCATTTCAGTGAATTAATATTTAAGAATCTAGCTACTGGTACCTGTTGAAGACATCATGGCAAACTCAAATATCATTTCTTCTCTGGCAATTTTAACCAAGCCACTGTAGGTAATGAATCTCGTATTCGACCCATGAGCTTTCTTCAAAATTACTGTTTAAAGTAAACGAATATCTCTCAACGGAGAAGGCATTCTAATAACACTTCTATACCAGGTTACCAAATATTGCTTTCTATGCCTCTCCTTAAGAGAAGGGGGGAGTACCTACGATAAACTATAGACAGGGTTGCACCTCCAAGGAGTTTGACACTTTCAGGCTAATAGTATGTAGAGAAAGGGGTTTGAAGGGCTACGGTAAAGAAAACAAAAAGGAAAGCTGCAACTGACGCTTTAAATTGAAGATTACAAATGTTGCAAAAGAAAAACTGAAATGTATAGAAAATACTTTTAATTTCCCCTCTTCATGATACTGCAAGACGTTTAAGTGTTGTGTTTTACTGAATTTAGATGAAAAGTACCCCATACTACAAGGAAAGTACACATATGCGAAATATATATATCGAGTTGCTCAATAGTTCTTCGTCAATTAGGAAGAAGTATTTGAAAGTCAGGGTAGGAAACCCCACCCCTGCCTCTCTATAAAATGAAAATGAATGCACCCTCCCCCGGTTCGCGTTCAATTTGAAATGTGCATCATAACGGCTGCCAAGTTTTAGAAAAACCCGTTTCTGCATAAATTTTAAAGCTTGTGGTCAAAACAAATCCTAAAAATCTCCTGCAAAGATACAAAACATGATTTTACCCATCCTCAACATGGACGTGACACCGTTTGTACAGTTCCTGGTCTTCGTTGCTTACATTGGTCTTATTTTTGGACTTTCTGTTGAACTTATCGGACGTAATCCATTAAAAATGTTTAGAGTAAGAGATAAAGAGGAAGGATCTGCCATAAATGCAGAAGGTTCGGTCATAACAAGCGAAGATTCTGCTATTACCAGCGAAGGCTCTGTTATAAAGAACGATGACTCTGTCAAAGAAAACGAAAACGTGTTGACTTAGACTGATAAGTTAACAAGGACAAGACTAATATTCTGGGTACGTTCGTGGAATTCAAGTGGAAAAGTGTAGATTATGGCGCACCAAGTTTCATATTGTTTTTTCATTTTTTTATGTAGACGCTGGAAGAAAGCCGACATAAGCTCAGTGAAAACCCATATTTTTACCCTTATTGGCGAATCGATATTTCACCAGCGGGCTTCAAAAAGAGGGTCGACACTCCAATTGTGAGCTGCGAATTTGAAATGATTTTCACTGAAAAAACCTTCAGTCTTCGTTGTCAGCTTCAAATACTCGATGGCTCAGCAACCTTCGTTTTTTTGGCTCCCATTTTTTCATGCTCAAGATTGGTGGTAATAGTAATACAGAGTTATCGATTATTATGTCTAGTTTTAATGTGAGTTAAATGCCACATTTTTTCTTTCCTTTCAGCGTATACTAAAGTTGAATAATAGATTATTGGTAGCGTCTTCAGATTTAGAGAAAACAATGCCAACCGATGATGAGCGTATGTCATCCCACCAGATACTCCTCAAGTTGCGCAAAGGGAAGCCTTTTAGATTGCCTTTTCCTGCCGTCCTGAAATCGAACAGAACTTAAAGGGACACCACAATGTAATCAAAGTCATTTATAACTTGGAATGATTTGATACTGAAATGATGATAATGATCTAAAAGGAGAGTCAACTTATATTCTAGACCCTGGTAGAGCGCCAGGTTGTTACCAACTTACCCGCCGACTGACAATAAGCTGAGGAGTTAAATTGATTGTATTTTAAGTTGGAAAAAACGCACCTCTTGCATTACGTAATGAGAACTGGCGCTACCTCGAAGGTACTTTGTGCGTGGAAAATTCTGGGAATGGCGCACGGACAAAGCCTGTTGTAAAGATTTTATGGCATATGTTATTTAAGAACAATTCTCGTATCACAGTCATCTCCGAATCTGCAGATGAATTGGAACCACATGGAGCAGTCACAATCAGCCCATTGGCTCCATGAAGAAAATTAATCACTCCAATAGTTCGTAAATTAAAAGGTAATACAATTAACAAGAGCTAAGGCTGCGCTCTTCTATCACTGATTAAAGAAATAAACGAAAAAGAAATCAAAGTCAAACAGAGTCGACTCCCATCAAAATTTGCTTGTCGTCTGTTTTACCTGAACAAAGAACAAAATATGGCAGACGAGGAAGCAAAATTGACATGTCCGCAAGTTGTTCCGAAATCTTATACCACCCATTCTGATATATTTTAAATACGCGCCATATTGACGCTTTAAATAATGCAACTTAATACCATGTTTTAATACTTCCTGCACCAACAATCCAATTATTATAAAAAGATTTCATCAATTTTATTTAATCATTTTTTGTTCCAGAAAAGCTTTTATAGAAGCTAGCTAGATCTTTATGTTTCAAGCAGTGGTTGATGTATTAGTGGCAGTTGAAGCTGTTTACAAACGACTAATGAGAATGTTTAAACTGAAAGATATTACAGAAACCACTTCACTTTAAGGTCTAAAATGATTAACGTAATCGTCATTGATATATTGAGAAAAATGCTTTCGTGGACTGCTCTGTACATTGTGGTCTGCGTATTCATCATCAGTCGTTAAAACGCTGTGTGTGTGGACTGCATATGGGTTCATACGTTACTTACTTCATTTAATCGCTGCTGATAAAACGAGGAAACGAATTTAATGTTTGGTTTATCATTCGAAATCCGACCCAAAAGCAAATAAATAACTAAGTTCGATGGTCCTTTCTAAGTGGTAATGGTGATTAATTTCTGAGACGAAGAGTTTCCGCAATCCCCTTGAACATTTTACTCTCACAACACAAAAAAATACATGAAAATATCACAAGATTATCTTTCTTAGACTTACTAAATCTTCTTACTCATTAAATTATTAGTTAAAGCAATGTCAACAATATGCATACACCGGGATACAAATGAGAAAGCACACTCTTTGTGAGTGTATTTGTGTTTGTATAGTTTTATTAAACGGGTGAAATCCTTTCGTCTCCACCGCTTAACTTTTTAGATATTTGGATGGTTTCTCGTTTGCCAGCGGCATTAACTGATGTTGTGGTAATGTCACTTATCCTTGTGCGTGCCTTGAGATGAAGGAATTTGTAGAAAGCTCTTTTGAACTGAGGAAGCCTCCATGCGTATAAATAAGGGTTGATACCAGAGTTGCACAACACAATTAAGAATTGCAAATCCCGCAACCAATGAATTAGCACACAACTACAGCCTGAGCAAAAATTTAACAAGTAAATCATAACACAGGCTGGTGTGAACGAAGCAAAAAATGCAAGAAGCACAATCATCAATGCTTTGACTGCTTTGCTGTCCTTTTTTGCATTGATAAGAGTTTTTTGGTTCTCCTGTACATCAGACTTCGTGCTCTCCATTTCTCCCCTCTTTCGCCAATATCTCGATCTTTGGCGCAGTCGTTTAAGTATTCCTACATGAACAAAGATGAGAACTCCACACGTGCTGAGAACAGCAGTGTTTGCAAATATGAAGGAGTAGAATATAAATCCGAGTTTGAAGTATACGAAAGAAAACCCTAGTGCCGCCACCCAAATTAACAGGGATGTTAAAATAGCGCGCTTGGAGGTAACCATGATTTTGTACTTCACTGGCGATGATACGGCCACATATCTGTCTACGGTAAGTGCCATGAGTGTTAGAATAGACGCCGTGCACAAGATAAAGTATAAAATGTGCAAGATTTTGATATCTACGATGTCGAGTTGAAGCGCTTCGCTGGTGTGAAAAGCAACTGACACGGGATCCATAATCGTTCCCACAACCAGATCAGTCGTCGCTAGACTTAACAGGAAATAGTTAAAAGGTGTTTTCAAGTTTCTGAAGGGATCTTTTATGATGGCCAAACAGATGAGAAAGTTTCCAGGAATGGTTAAAATCATCAGGAAAACTGAAAAGGAGGCTGTAAAGTATGAGAGAGCTTTTGGAGGACCAATGTTTGAACATATACTCGACGAGGATGCTAAAGCCATCTAGACTCTCTGATTTGTTCCTGCAGGCGCGTTAAAATCAGTGTATGCGCAAAACTTCGACTTGACACCGATTTGTAAAGGTACTTTCTGGTGTCTTTTATGCACTCACGCCTCCAGCAAACTGGAACTTCTCGGGCCCTCGATGGAATATTCCGTTTTGATCCAACCAAGTGATGCACCTCGAGCTCTTTGGAACAGTATCCTTGTCAACAACTGTGAAAGATCAAAACCATTTAAATAATTTCTTGCATGTGTGTCTGGTTACAATTCGACAGCTTGTCTGACTTTGCGACTCAAATACGAATTACCATGTTGCAGCATTAAGTAAGGGAGGCCACCAACAGAAGATAACTTGAACACAGCTTCCACCTCAAGACAGGTGAAACAGAAGTCAGTGGGATAAATGCTGAGATTTTTGTCTCGCCAGCTGCTTTTTTTGGACAGTGAAGCACATCGGCTAATCAAACGTTATTATGATTTATCTATATCCGTCAGCCCTACAAGAAAAAATAACTTCCATTTTCTCTCAGTAGGAAATATCTATCGCTTATCTAAAATTAACATATACATATACAGAAAGAGGAAAAAACAGCGTCTACGACGGTACACTCAACGACATGATGCCTTTCGCTTTCAAGTTATTAAATTTTGAAGTATTCTTTTTAGGAAGTAAAATTAAATGTATGCATTTCTGACAGGTTACATATTCAATTCAATTCTTAAGCTTTGAATACTCCAAAATATACTCATCGCCTAAATTAGAATCAGTGATCGAGGCTGTACATGTACCATTAACTCAACGTATACATTAGCAGTTCTGGAAGTTGTAATCACATTTTTTTCTTTTTTATCTTTATTAGGTGATTACGTGATAAATAGCAAGGGAGGATGTAATGGTATAATTTTCAATCTCTTAGTTAATTACCCTCAGCGTGGCAGTGCGAACATCCTGAGTTTTGGAGTTTTCCTTTTAGAAAACAAACTCAAGAGGTCTGGCTTTTCAGAGGTTGTTGTAATGATCGTCAAAACAATTCTGATAAATATAATTTAACGGAGTTATCTTTATTCATAAAGTAAAAGTTTCCCTTTAAGTTATACCGCACATTAATACTAAATGCACTTTTTTCATCGCCTTTAATTTTGTTCCGACAATTTATTTACTATCTAAGACAACCGCAATAGCCGCGGATCGTCGCTAAAAGCTCTTTTTCTTAAGTGCTAAGGAGCATAAGCATCATTTCATTCAGTTTTTCTTTTTCTAATTTACTGCGCCTATTTTCACACTGACTTACCGAAAAAAGGGTATCTCTCGAGAAATCATTGTCTATTTGACAATTTGACATATAGTTTAGTCTAGTTACACTTTCCTATCATCAAAATGTCAGTTATCGTACATCTAGTTCCAATTACCACATCCTGATGTTTTCTATAGCTTTGCATTTCTTTCATCAAAGCGCCAACGTAATTGCCGCGATCAAGAAAGTGGTCAAATTGTATTTCTTTTGTCGCTTTATTTGAAGGAGTAAAAGGGCTGAGAAGCTTTTGGAACTAAAGTATTCTACAGTGAAGGAACAAAAAAAGGAAAATTAGATATAACTCTATTTATTAAAAATGATGATTTCCAAAAACCCTGTTGTCTTATATTCTGATCACAAAAGCAGATATATACCGATATTGACCGGTTAAGCTGGTTATTGCGGAGAGAGCTGAAGTAAAATTGTGGTAAAGAGTTAGGAAAATAAACAGGAAACTGAAATGGAATCTATATAGGATAAGATATCAAAAGAAGCAGCCTCTTTGAGGGCGAAATAGCCGTCACGATCAATCTTGAAGAGAGCTGATCGAACTCTATCACCGAGTCGCAGCTTATCGAGGAATTCTAAACATCTGTGCTATTATTAGATGAATTTGTTGGACGATTGTTTATTTACATAGATTAGCAATTAGTTTACATTTCTATCACAGAAATAAAGGTTTTCCTCAGATTCTAACAAAAGATAAGAAACGATAAGACATCATGCTTGTTTACAAAAAATGATTACTCACGTTTCTTAAGAGCTTCGGCCAGGAGATTAAAAAAAAGAAGAAGAAGTTAAGACAGAACTCCGCCACAGTTTGATCAAGAAAGGATTGATTACCCACAGTACGAATACACCGAAAAATACCGAAAAGATCCCAAGTCAGAATCCTATGCTTTAATCGAAACTGAAGTATGGGATATTTATCGCTACATCATGCCTAAATATTAGAAGCGACATAACCTCGGATTGTTTTTTTCATAGTTTAAATTCAGTATGATAGGTATACAGTACTACTCATCATCATGCCAGAGCCAATTCGTATGACTAGTCAGCTAAATATTTTTATATGTGAAAAGTGATAATCTGGTCAGGACCGTACTAACTTAATCACTGATTCATAAACTGTGGATTTTAAAGCTTCTTAAAGTCTGTAACTTGTTTCAAATTCTGTTCGTTTGCTCATGTTTTGCACCTGAAAGCTTAGTATGTTGGGCGTTTCACACAATTAATACTGCATCTATTTCTTATCTTAATGACTTCCACGACTGAATGATTTTCCTAACAATTCTCGTTTCTTTTTTACTGTTTGTTTAGTTTCTGTTTGGTCCTTTCTATCTGTGTTTTAGGCAATCTGCCGAAAGCTGCACCGTGAATGAAGAACGGAGAAAAACTAAAACTGTTATAGGACGATTGTACTGAAAACAGCTCAGTGAGAACATTCTCTTAAAAAAGATAAGAGACGAGCAATAAGACGATGAGAAACTGTTAAAAACGCGATTCAAACGTCATGTTTTGGGGAGAAAATAAACAGGTTTACATGGTCAGATACAGATGTTTTAGAAGTGTTACGGATGACCTAGAGGAAATAAATGAAAATAATTTTTATGTAAATTCTGTGATTAACCGGCAGATACATGATTAACTGGCTTGACAATTCCTTTCGCTTTGTGATATGCTTCACTTATAGATTTGCTTCAATACGCCTTCATCTGTAATTGAGCGAAAAATCTCTCACTTGTGAAATCCTTGCTGCTCAATAAATAGCGTCACCTTACAATGAAAATCAGAAACTTACCTGATATGACTCGCGTGCCCGTGGTGGAAACAGTGGATGAGTCAGACTGACTGACGCAATTACATTAAAGGGCCAATGAGCGAAGTCCAATATATATTATCTCAATTGAGTCAGGAAACAAGAAAACTGGGTCGAGTACACGAAGTCGAAGTTTGTTGGAAAACTTCCCAGAAGAACACTGTGAAATAGAGACAAGTTACGAATTATGCAAGATTGCCTGCTCAGGTAGCCAAACAGAACATAGGATTCCACGGGCGCTTCCAGCGATATAATAATGATAAATGATAATAGTAATAGAGTAAATGTTCTTGAGCATAAATATGGTTTGAGCCCATCTCATAGCTTATTTTTACCCTCGCCTTACAGCTCGTGCCGAAATGCTCTGAGTTGGGCCCAAAACATATTCATACCCAAGAGCATAAACTCTGTTGATTTGATAACAGACCATTAGACTTTATTTTGAAGTAAACTTCTTGTGGATGTTCGAGGGGCGATACCTGATGAGAACTATCATCCTTGTGTATTATAATAACAATGATAACAATAGCGGTGAGATAATTAACAATAATAATGATAATAACAATTATAATAATTACGAAATGATTAACAGGGTCGGAAAACACATTTACAGAGGTCATCTGTAAGGGATGTGATGAAGATACTGTGAGAAGTGGTAGGAACAAGATCCATTAACAGTAATAAAGAAACAAGAGATTGCAGTCAGCGCAGTGATGAACGACACATGTCTTGAGGATCAATTTTGGAGCTCTGAAACAATGAACGTATCAAGTTTTAAATAAAAAAAACTGAACTTAATTTTGCTAGTTGCAGAAAAATAAATATTGGCGGCGTCAACTTTTGTACCGCTTCTGATACACTAAACCACACAGGCTATTTGAAATTTCAAAAACATAAAAAAAATAAAAGCTAAGTTTTTCGTTTGTCTCACGACGTAGTCACGTGTGATGTAGATCTCGACGTTTCGACTGCACACTACTAGTTTTCTTCAGGCGATGAGGTCGACTGGTCATGCGTGATCTTATAAAGCATGATGCTCTGCTGTGATTAATTAGTTGTTTTTCAACAGCTCTGATTGGTGCATTTTGATCCTTGCTGTTCACTTAGTGATTTGCTCCCTCAGCGATCTGCAGTCGCGCGGCTCTTCTGTTGTTGTGTTTTTTGATCGTGGGCATCCACGGTCCTGGAATTTCTATTCCACTATAACTTAGGGTTAAGTCTTATATGAATTGCCCATGGGCGTGTAGTAATGAGGGTCACGATCAATAAACTTTACTTCGTTCCAGAGTGGCTTGTGTCCGGTGTTGTGGGCATGCTCTGAAACGGCGGAATGTCTCGATCGTGCTCCTTAATTCTGTCTTGCATAGGTCTTCAAGTCTCTCCGATGTACACCTTGCCGCATTCACAGAGACTCCTGTAAACTACGCCATCTTGTTTAGCCGGGTCGACAGCGTCTTTTGGTCGTACTAGCTGAGATCTTGGCGTAGTCTCCAATTTGAAAACAGCGCGTATGCCTCGTTGTTGTAGGCAACGGCGAAGCTCTTCGGACAGACCTTTGACATAAGGTAAAAACGCAGTAGCTTTGAATTTTTTGGCTGGTCCGGAACAGTTGTTTGGTTTTCCGGTCTTGGTTTCTGCAAGAAATAAAACGGATAACCATTAGAAACCAGAACAGATGACAGACGTTTTTCTCCTCGGAGATGACTGAGGGTTTTTTTACGAGACGTTTGGCGCTCTCGTAAAGGCACTTAACAATACCGCGTTTTACTAATTGAGGGTGGTGTGAGTCATACGCTAAGTATTGATCGGTGTGCGTAGGCTTCTCGTATACGCTGATGGTGAGGCGGGCGTCAGGTTCTCTTAAAACTGCGGTGTCTAGGAAGGCGAGTTTGTTGTCTTTCTCTGTCTCCATGGTGAAGCGGATGGAAGGCTGCTGGTTGTTTAAATGCTGTAAGAAGTCATCTACGTTTTCGCGATCCAGTTTGGTAAATGTATCGTCCAAAGATCTGACAGACTGCCTGACCAGCAAGTTGTCCGAAAAGCTGCTTCAATCTAATTCAGTGATATTACATCAATATTCAAGCACTACCCTGAATGTCCGCTGAATTGAAGTAACGTTTTTCCACACTTCCGAGCCTTGCTGTGCCATCGTATTTTGGCTATCATTCTAGACCGTCCTTGCTCCGAAGAGCTGTCCTGACATTCCCTTGCGGAACCGATATTTTATTGAAATTTACATTTAAGGACTCCTCGCCCAATATAAAGAGATCTTTTTAACTCAGAATGTGACGGCTTAGAGGGGAAAAAAGAACATGGCGTTTTGTTGCAGCGTGCTTCGGAGATCACTACCGACTGACCTCTCTCACCGTAAGTAGCTCGCGATTGGGTTGATGGCAGCTTCGTCTATTTCTGAAGGGACTTGCAGAACAAACTGCTGTAATTGTCACCATGGATAACAATTCTAACGGAGATTTAGACGATGAAAGTGTTCCGGATACCTTGAAACCTCCGCCACGCTCAAAGTCTCGAACAAAGTCAGTGGACGAGCTTGTGGCACATTTAGAGGAACAGAACAGGTGAGTCTTCACTAGACAGGATTGCTGTGATTTATTACATTCCTTTCTTGTGTGAATAAAATGACAAGAATTTAAAAGGTGTGTAAATGATTAATTAAAATTTTCGATGTTTATTTCACCCTTGATATTTCAAGATATACTGTTTGAAAGTTATTGCTACAGAGTATGTGACTATGTACATTGAATTACAATATCAGAGACGCTTTTTAACCTTTAATCGAGGCTAAAGAATTTTTGCCCCTCTATATCGAGAACGAGAGGTCTCAGAAGCATAATTCATCTTTCTACCCGAAGATTATTCATTTCACTTTTGTTTCATCGTTGTGGGCTTTTCTGGTAAGCTCTTGTTAATATTCTCGTGACTTTATTTCCGGCACATGATACTGTTTCTTAAGCGGCCAAAATACTGCGTTAAGTTAAAGTAAAGACATATCAAAGGAAAGGAACCTCTCAAATAATGATTATATGTTTTTGGAGCTGACACTTTAAAGTCTACATGCTCTTAAAGGTAACTAAGTGAACGCTCTAGTGAATCGCTAATTAGATTAACAAATAACTCAGTCAATTGGTTCAAAATTTGCATATTATTCGATCGGAAATATTACAGCTGTGTGAAAGGGCTATATTGTATTGGTTTTTGTGTTGTGTGATCAATTCACAAACAGTAACTTTAAAGAAAATTAATATGAAGTCAAGATAGATTGTTATGTGGCCTTGGTAAAGAGTGTGTGCTCATAAATATTAATCATTTTTTATCATGGGGAAAAGGGATTTCTGATGGGTGACAGGATATAATCTGACAGCTGTAGTATAACAAATGTTAATTTTGATTTAATAGATCTTTATTCAATTTTTTGATCATTTGTTATTTTATTTTATCATTGCATGCAAATTTGTGTTAATTCAAATATTTTATTTTCCGAGCTCAGTTTAAAATAAATCTTAAAAATGTCACTTCCTATGATCTTTACCCTGTGCAAAAAATTTCTTGAACAATGTCATTTGCCTGTAAGTACTGGTGGGACCAACCAATTACCACTTGCTTAGTTTTGTTTTACCCAATGTAGGGCCCTTAACCTTCTTATGATTACATTATGAAAAAAGGAACAAATGTTTGAAAATGGTAAACATGTGAAATACTAGAGAAAAGTTTTGAAATAATTGTCTTTTTAATCCTTCAAAATTTCGTTTTGGCTTTATTGTGCAGAACCACTATTTTGAAGCTATTGCAGAAGAGAAATTTACAAATTTGAATTATATTCAAGCAAATTAGATGGAAAGTAAATTTTAAATTGTGTTACACCCCAGATTTATTTTTTCAGCAGCCACAAACCTTTTGAGCATGCATGCATGCTAAATACCTTGAATAGAATGTTTTAAATGCTTCAATGTCTGAAACCTTGGTTTGAGTGAAACCTTCTGTAAATAACCAGCCCTCAGTGTTGTAAGTGCTTCAGTGTCTCAAACCATGGTTTGAATAAGACCTTGTGTATATTCAAGCAAATTATATGGAAAGTAAATCTCAAAGTGTGTTACACCCCAGATTTATTTCCTTGGCGGCCATGAAACTTATGAGCTTTTATGCATGCTAAATACCTTGAATAGAAATTTCAGGTCTGATTATTTTAAACAAAGTTAAGCCACAATCCTCAGTCAAGCCAAACCTTCTATCTGAACATTTATTATTGTGAACAGTGTAAAGAGGACTGAAAGCTAACAGTGTAAGGACATTTATTTATTTATTCAGTCAACCTTTTTATAGAGAAAGCCCAGTGATTTCTTGAAACCAATGTTTGGGTTAGACTTACTCTAAATAATCAGCCTCCAGTGTTTTAAGTGCTTTAATGTCTCAAACCTTGATTTGAGTGAAACCTTCTGTTAATAACCAGCCCTCTGTGTTTTAAGTGCTTTAGTATTTCAAACTATGGTTTGAGTGAAACCTTCTGTAAATAACCAGCTCCTAGTGTTTTTATTTCTTTAGTATCTTAAACCATGGTTTGAGTGAAACCTTCAGTAAATAACCAGCCCCTAGTCTTTTAATTGCTTTAGTGTCTCAAACCTTGGTTTGAATGAAACCTTTGGTAAATAACCAGCCCTCGGTGTTTTAAGTGGTTTAGTGTCTCAACCTTGTGTAAATAACCAGCCCCCAGTGTTGTAAGTGCTTTAGTATCTCAAACCATGATTTGAGTGAAATCTTCTGTAAATAACCAGCCCCCAGTGTTTCAAGTGCTTTTAATTAGTATCTTAAACTGTGGTTTGAGTGAAACCTTCTGTACATAACTAGCCCTGGTGAAAATCTTTCAAGGATCTTTAAGGATCTTACAAGATCTTCATGAGGACCTTTGAGGATCCTCTTGAGGATCTTCATGAGGATCTTCAAAATTCTTGTTAAGATCTTCAAGGATCCTTCATTTTCTTGTCAAGATCTTCAAGGATCTTTGATTTTCTTGCCAAGATCTTCAAGGATCTTTGATTTTCTTGCCAAGATCCTCAAGGATCTTTCATTTTCTTGCCAAGATCTTCAAGGATCTTTGATTTTCTTGCCAAGATCCTCAAGGATCTTTCATTTTCTTGCCAAGATCTTCAAGGATCTTTGATTTTCTTGCCAAGATCTTTGAGGATCTTTGACTTTCTTGACAAGATCTTTAAGGATCTTTCATTTTCCTGTCAAGATCCTTGAAGATCTTTACATGAACTTTGAAGATCCTTGAAAGATCTTTGAAAATTCTTTGAGGATCTTCCAAATTCTTGTTAAGATCTTTGAGGATCTCTCATTTTCTTGACAAGATCTTCAAGGATCTTTTTGAAAATTTTGAAGATCCTTAAAGATCTTGGAAAGAAAATAAAAGACCCTTAAAGATCTTGGCAATAAATTGAAAGATCTTTGAAGATCTTGGCATAAAAAAGAAAGATCCTTGAAGATTTTGACAGCCAAATTAAAGATCTTTGCAAGAGATTTGAAGATCCTTAAAGATCTTGACAAGAATGGCAGTGAACCTAATGAAGATCCTGGCAAGGAAATGGAAGATCGTTGAAGATCTTAGCAAGAATGTTATAGAACCTTCGAAATTTTGACAAGAAAATAAGCATACTTAAATCCTCATACTAAGTTAAAAAGAAAAATTGAACCAAACATAAAAAAATGAAGATAAAACTTTTTTTTATTGCTAAACGAGAATTACCCATCCTCTTCTAGTAGGACTACTTCTACACTATTTCTGTTCAGACTTTAGGTTAGTACTAAGATTTTCATTTTCCAAAAAATCTGGCAACAGTCCAGCTCAAAGATAAGAAGACCAAAATATATGTGTTAAACTTGTCTAGGACTAGACTATGACCAGACTCAGACTACTCTTACAGAGGGGGTAAACATGAAAAAAAGGCAAACAAGAGTACTTCAATGACTATATTTCTGAACCATATTAACCTATATACCAAAGGAAAGCTTAGGAATCACACATACTGAATATAACTAATATGTTGCCCTAAACTAATTTGTTATTTGACATCAGATCAATTTGTCCACCACATGGTGTGAAAAACCTAGGTAAACTTGAGAAAAGATAACTGCACAAAGATTGCATGAAATCAAGTGTTTTTAGTGTCAAAACAAAGTACTAGGGTCGTTCTTTTGGATGAGCTGAGGAACTTTTGGAGTCGTTTATATTATGGGCACAATGCCCATTCAAAGTTCACCGAGATTTACAATTATTATTGCGAGTTATTCCACAACATCTTACTTAAAATTCAGCTTATAGAGAAACTGTCAGCTTATCCAACTCAACTCAGTAAGAGGATACAGCCCTGAAAACTTCAGATTAATTGAACTAATACATCCTGAGGTACAAAATAAGGGTTTTCGGGAATTCATATGACAACCTCTAAAAGAGCTTTTTAAGTTGGTTACACAGAACCAAGTAAATTCACACCTTCTTCAGAAACATGTCCTTCAGTGAGCGTCGAGGAGAATCTCTCTAGATCGATAAGCCTGTATCCTTGTCCCTGTAACACATCATTTGCATCCTCACTCTCCAAGAGCTCAGAGTAAGAATCATTAGGCGAGGATGGCATCTTCATTTTCTTTCCAGAAGTACCAATGAATTCTTTTTATTCAGCCTCACAGTCAGAGCAATCGCGAGACCTGCTTGGAGTTTGATTGACGATTTCGGTTGTTTCTGTCTCTCTTTTCGGTTGTTTCTGTCTCTCTTTTCGCTTGTTTCTGAACTCCAGAAAACGCCTTTCCTTTACCTTTATTTCTGTGTACATTTTCCCTTTAGTTCCGACCATTGTCGATGATATTTGCCGTAAAAACGAGCTTCTTATGTTTTTATGCGACCGTTAAAAATCTCGGCGCGTATAAATTCCTATCCCATAATGCAAAACCCTATTTGTTGTCATGTAAGTAGTCACAAAGTTTCCCGAAAGCCTCGAGCATGGCGTTGCTATGCGGTAACCTTCATTACACTCATTGCACAATAATTTTCTGCGAAAATTCCTTGTTGTGTTTAAATTATAAAACAGTGAGCCCTCAATTTACAATTTTGTTATGTTTGAAATTACTTGAGGATTTCAAAGGAACCTAAGTCATAATGCAGAGATGTGGTAGAGATCTTGACAAAGTTGCCTTTGAGATCCACATCAAATTCAAAAAGGATCCTTACAAAGAGCTGTACAAAATCATGAAATGAATCTTTTAAAGATATTTGGAAGATCCTTTTCAATTCCTTGAGGATCTTAAAGGATTGTAGAACAGATCATGCAAAGATCTTGACTAGGATCCTTGTAACTCCTAATCAAATTCTTAAGGATCTTAGCAAAGATGATGATTTTAGCAGGATCCCTAAAAGGTTCTTTTGAAGGTCTTTAAAAGATCCTCATTAAATCCTTGAGGATCCTGAAGGATCCTTGAAAAGATCCTGCAAAGATCTTGACTTAAGGATCCTTGTAAGATCCTGATCAAATTCCTAAGGATCCTGGCAAAGATCTTTACAGGATCCTTGAAAGGATCTTTTGTAGGTCTTTAAAAGATCCTCATTAAATCCTTGAGGATCTTGAAGGATCCTTGAAAAGATCTTGCAAAGATCTTGAGTAGGATCCTTGTAAGATCCTGATCAAATCCTTAAGGATCCTTGCAAAGATCTTAATAGGATCCTTGAAAGGATCTTTGGAAGGTCTTTAAAAGATCCTCATTAAATCCTTGAGGATCTTGAAAGATCCTCAAAAAGATCCTGCAAAGATCTTGACTAGGATCCTTGCAAGATCCTGATTAAATCCTTAAGGATCCTTACAAAGATCTTGAAAGGATCCTTGAAAGGATCTTTTGAGGGTCTTTGAAAGATCCTTGCTAAATCCTTGAGGATCTTGAAAGATCCTTGAAAGGAACTTTGTGAGGATCCTTATGAGGATCTTTGTAATATCCTTTGAGGATCTTTATCAAATCCTTGAGGATCTTAACAAACGTTTTTGCTTACAAAGATCTTTGAGGATCTTTTACAGATCCTTTAAAGATCTTTTAAAGATCCTTGTCCTTAAGGATCTTTGGCAGGTCTTTGTCAATCCTTGAAGATCCTCAAAGATCCTGTGAGGTTTTTCACCAGGGAGCCCCCAGTGTTGTAAGTGCTTTAGTGTCTCAAACCATGGTTTTAGTGAAACCTGTAAATAACTAGCCCTCAGTGATGTTAGTGCTCTAGTGTCTCAAACCATGGTTTGAGTGAAACCTTCTGTAAGTAACCAGTCCTCACTGTTTTAAGTGCTTTAGTATCTTAAACCATGGTTTGAATGAAATCTTCTGTAAATAACCAGCCCTCTGTATTTTAAGTGCTTTAGTATCTCAAATCTTGGTTTGAGTGAAACCTTCTGTAAATAACCAGCCCTCAGTGTTGTAAGCGTGTTAGTGTCTCAGTCACCTTGGTTTGAATGAGACCTTGTGTAAATAACTAGCTCTCAGTGTTTTGTGTGCTTTAATGTGTCATCTTTAAAGTATAATGTACCACATTCATTTAGGATTATTTCATGAGGATAACAGTACAAATTTATCCCTTCATTAGGTTGTTAAGCAGTGATTCTAAGGCACTGACCACCATTCCAGATGGAGCGTCTCCAAGCCTTGCCAAAAAGAGATGGTCAGCTTGCAGTGCAGGAAGTAACTCTCTAGATGCTACAAGTGACAGTCCAGAGACACCAGACAACTATGATGAGGTGTGTGGTGAAGCAGACACTTATCACGAGTGGGGACAACTCATTGGTCATTGGTCTGATTCTCAGAGGAAGAAACCAAAGTTTATCAGAGATATGGTTAGGATGGGTGTTCCAAATGCGCTGCGTGGAATGGTATGGCAGTTGCTCTGTGAAGCTAGTGACTCTCCTCTTAAAGAACAGTACCCTCAGCTCATAAAGGTTAGTTTCAGTCACCAGTAATGTGAATGCAGCACTTGGCAAATTTCCTGTAAATGCACAGCATATGTATCTTGTGTTTTAGTGGTGATAGATAGATAATTTCATTTTATTGATAATTAAGGGATTTGAAACAACTCTTTAACTTTATGTTGCTTATTGACATTTTTCACACAATTTTTAGTAATAAATATGTTTTAGGACTTTTGAATTACGAAAAGATTTTTCATCACAGCACGCTGTATTCAAAGTTAGATGTTTCAGGTAACATCATTCTGTTGGCAAGCCACAACTATTAGCTTAATTTCTTTTTTAAAATTGATCAATAAATATTAGTTTTCGAAGAAGTTTCCTTCGATTTTTTTGTTTTGTCACCTAATTTCAGAGCAACTCAGCATGTGAACGGATGATCAAACGAGATATTGCTAGAACCTTTCCTGATCATTCGTTCTTTAAAGATAAGGATGGCATTGGTCAAGGAACTCTTTATAATGTTATTAAGGTAAACCAGTAAATTTTAAGAAATGTCAGCTATTAATCCCTTTACGCCCTAACTTAGGTATGCTCTATACTGTTCTCTTTACATTTTTTAAGGTTCTGAAAAGGAGAATTTGTTTAACAATCAAGAGTTCTTTAGTTGTTGATCATTTCCCTTATTCTCATGTCCGTAATGTTTTATTCAGGGTGATATTGTGAGGAGAAATTAGATGCCAGTCACTTTAGGGGTCAATGGGTTAATTATTGCCCAGTATTTATGGTTCTATGTAAATTTGAGACTTATTTTAAATTAAATATGTGCTTCAATCATGATTCTAGTGGAGGTTTACTGGTCAGATAATTAAATTTCATGCTTCCTGTGCATAAATACGAGTTTAAAGATTTTGGATGAATTTTTTTGGAACTGCTATTATTGTTTCCACATTTTACTTACACTTTCCACTACATGTACATAATTT
Source organism: Pocillopora verrucosa (assembly GCF_036669915.1). Taxonomy (NCBI): domain Eukaryota; kingdom Metazoa; phylum Cnidaria; class Anthozoa; order Scleractinia; family Pocilloporidae; genus Pocillopora; species Pocillopora verrucosa. The sequence continues at coordinate 5,662,528 of NC_089315.1, read as the reverse complement.
AAAGTAGAGGATTTGGTAGAACTTGAAGGAGTACTAAGTTTTTTTCTTTATTTTTTGAATTAGGCATACTCTGTTTGGGATAAAGAAGTGGGATATTGTCAAGGTAGTGCATTCATAGTTGGCATATTGCTTATGCAGGTAAGGACGTTATGAACTAAATCTTTAGTTTTGTTTGCTTTTGATTGTTTTTTATCATATGTTTCATCTTTGTACAAAGATAATGTTAATTTTCCTATTTTTTCTGTTTTAGATGCCTGAGGAAGATGCATTTTGTGTATTTGTAAAGCTCATGCAGGAATATAGAATGAGAGAAATTTTCAAACCTACAATGGCTGAACTAGGACTTTGCATATTTCAGCTGGAAAGCATGTTGCAGGTTTACTAAAATTATTTTCATTAACACAATTGGTTGGTTTATTTTCTTTCACATCAAAGAGAGGCGAGTATGATAATACAATCAGCATTGTAGTGTGTGTACTTCACCTCTGGTACCACACTAATAGCTGGGATAAATTTGCATGCTCATGTTATTTTGCATTACACAGTCTAGCTGTCTGTTTCTTATTTAAATAACCCTCTTTCTACCTTTCAGGAACATCTTCCTCTTCTGTTTTCACATTTTCAAGCCCAGGTATTTCCAATTTCAGAATATTATAGTACTGTACTTTTTTGTTTTTGGAATGTGGATATTAAAATGCCTCTTTAACCACAAGTTTAGAACCTTGTTTAGACATTTGTAAACATTTCTGTATTTTCCCTAGTAGTCAAACAAGCTCATGCCATATCCAGCTTGGACAAGGTTACTTTTTCCAGCAAGCTCCATTAACCCTTTTAACTCCCATGAGTGACCAAAAAATAATTTCTCCTTACAATTTCTATACAGTATCAAGCCGACAAGTGATGAGAATAAAGAAAAATATCAATTAGGGGTTTATAAGTTGATGCAATACCAAATTCTCCAAAAAAACATCACAAGAACTGTATGGCAGACAATAAGGAGAATTACAAATGAGATCTTGGGAGTTAAAAGGTTAAGCTCCCTCCAGAAAGTTTTTCCCTTTTGGCTTGACAAATGGTTCAATACACGACGTTTCCATATTGTTTACTTCATGTACAACTATAATTTGGATAGTGCCAGATATCTGTTTTTTAAAAAAAAGAAAACAAAGACAGTAGTAATTTTGAGAGACTAGCCTATGTCTTCAATACTTTCTTTGACACCAGGGATTCCATACAGCCATGTATGCTTCATCATGGTTCTTGACGCTTTTTGCCTCTGTATTTCCTCTGAATGCATCATTCAGAATCATGGATGTCTTCATTTGTGAGGTGAGAGGTGATAAACGATTGAAGAATTTTCAATTATCAAATATTTCGCTTTTAGAACGTGTGCTCATACAAGCAAGTCAATTTACCCACTTTCAAGCCTACCAAGAACAAAGTCAGTGTAACTGTATTTAAACATTTCTGCGATATGGACTCTTTAAAAGTATTGGTTACTTTTTCGTTTAGGGAAGGGAAGGTCTGTTTCGTGTAATCATGGCAATGCTCACCCTTGGTCAAGATGAGATACTTGAACTTGATATGGAAGGAATGCTGAAGGTGAGTCAACCAGCCGTGCATTGGGTGCTCAGGTGATAATGGTAGTAAAATTTGGTCTTAAGACTCTTAGCTGTCCATGATAGAGAACGAAAGAAAAGAAGCTGTTGGCTCTCAGTCTTTTAATGCTGGTCACCAGCAAACGACTAAGTCTGGTCAATATTCTTGATGTAAATCAGCGCTTTGGAAACGAAAGGTCCGTCACTTTTTGTTGTGCCTTTATCACTTAGCTGCCGATCGTTCAAGAGTAGGATTTGTACATTCTGTTTCGATGAACTTGTTCCAATTGGCGATGGAAATAAACGCCCAGGTTTAATAATTGTCACTTGTCGCCCAACTGGAAAAATTTTATTTCGGACCCTGCCTTATTAGGTCTCTTTGGCTTGGCAAGGCCGATGGGATAGCTCTGAGTCCCAACATAGAAAAAGTTAGAAAGACAGGTTTTGATAAAATCGTTAGATGTTGCTGAGAAGACGTTATTGTCATCTGTATGTATCCTCATCTTGTCACCTCAGCCACTGAAATCTTACAGTTGTACCATTATAACAACCGGCATCAAAGTTGATTGTTTCATTTTATCTTCCTTCTTCCTAATCAGTATTTTCAAAAAACTATGCCAGACAAGTACGAAAAGGACATGAATGTTCTGATGAAAGCAGCTGCCGAAGCCAAAGTGAGCACCAAGAAATTAAAAAGGTACATCCACTGGCAGCTGTGTCGACCTTAATAACTTGTAAACTACTGAACTTCCCCTGCCCACTCCCATTGGTGCCCTGGATATTCATATCAGACGCTCGCTCAGTCTATAGGGGTGCGTCAATCCAATTCCTTTCGCGCGTTTATGTTTTAGGCTGGAGAAGGAATACACGCGGGTAAAACACAAAGAAGCAGAGGACAACGAAGAACTACGACGATTGAAGACTGAAAATAGACTGCTGCTTCAGAGAATCGACGAACTAGAGAAGGTCAGTGCAGTTCGGATGTGTACTTGCATATATGATAACAATAGGCTAACTTAGGCACTTAACAAGTAACTTTGTTTTTCTTCACGTCCATTATCATTATTGGAAGTTGCATTGGGTTACTGAAATTTTACTTCCGAGTAATGACGACAAATTTTTTTACTAAATCTGAGTAACCTTTTGATTTTCATGTCCAATAGGAGAGTGCCAGTTTAGCAGACAGATTGATACAGGTAACGGCTCTTTTTGGTTGAGTGTGATCTTGATAAAAATTAGGTTGTTATGCATTTGCCCACAGCTTGGGACAAAGACAAAGAAACTCACCGAGAATCAGTGTCAGTATCAATTAGTTCAGGCAAACACTACTATATGTATTTGTGAAGATGGTTAATCCTAAGGATGTTTGGTATTAGGTATGATCTCTGAAAAAAAAAGTTTTTGTACTGTTTCATTTTTCTATTGCCGTTGTGGCAAAGTGTGCTTGACCAGATCTTTCACTTCCTACCATTTATCAATTTTAGGGTCAAATAACTCGAGCGCAGGAGCAAGAAGAAATTTACGCTCTAAAACGAGATCTTGTTGTTTTGAGAAGACACGATAATGCAACTGCTGCTGCACTTTTAGAAGCCAACAGACGAATAGAAGAACTATCCATGTTTAAGGTACTTTAATGTCTGTCGAAGCTCTGATTTCGTTAGCTTTCTGTACCTTTCACTGAAAAGAGGACATCACTAATACGCGAAAGGTAATTTCGTCCAAAAAAATTGTACCTTTGATTTTGTATTCAGGCGCTATTGCTCGCTTAGTGATTATTTTAATGTGAATGGCCTATCGCTTACAAACGCGAGAAAGGAATGAAATCGTCGTGCAAAACAAAGAGAGTTAATTGCGGAGAAACAAAAATTATAGAGAACGTATATTGGTCTTAAGTGGTCAGACCTCTGTGCTTCAGATCGTAATCTGAAGCGAGTCGTGAGTTTTTCGTTGTACATGAATGGGCATACCTACCTTTCGGTGTACAGCAAATCCTCTTTTTCCCAAATTTGTTTGGTCAAGATGGGAGAACACTGTAACTCCTTTTCTTGTTTCTCTTTCCATCTACGATGTTAGAGTTGCAAAAAGAACGCGGCTAACCTTGACTCACCCTCACTCTATTCGCATATTTCCCAACAGAATCACATAATCAATGAGATGAGCGGGCGACAAGATGCCTCTCCTCCCTCCCCACGGGACGTCAAGATCATTGCATTGGAGGCGGAACTGGAAGAGTACAAAAAGAGAGAATCCAAAACAAACCAAGTGCTAAATGAACTGACGAGGAGGTCACGAGATTTAGAAAATGAGGTTTGTTTTTAAGGGATATTGCATAGGGTAATAAACAGGGAGATAAAGGTTGCATTTAGGTTGTCATCAAAGTATTACTATCTCAGTCGCAGCGATGAGTGCTGCAAAGTTATCAAATCGTACAAAGCAGACAAAACACTTGTTCACGATTGGAATCAAAAGAATAAAGTAAACTTTACAAGCATGAAAAAAAGAATTATAAAATAGCGCGCGTGCTTGCCCAATGTAAGTCCTATTGAGCCGCAACGAACAAAATCTTTATTTACGCACACCCGTGCGTAAATAAGATGACGTGAGCATTTTTTGTTCATTGTCGCTCTGTTCAGTATAAAAGAATTTGCTCATGCTTTTAGCTGTGCGTATATCGAGTTATGGATGCACTTGGGAAATTTGGAGAGCACTCAAAAAGCTAGAGTTGCTCTCGGCTGCGCCTCGAGCTACTCTTACGCATTTTTCGTGCTCTCCAAACTTCCAGCTTGCATCCATAACTCGATATACGCACGCTAAGCATGAACAAATTCTTAATTTTACAGGGTAAAGTTACACCCTCGTTTCGAAGTGTAGAATAGAAATTGAAACTTCGACATCAATCGACATACGGTTGTACACGTCCCAACTTCTAGAATACCCACGAGGTCTTTTATTTGTTCATAATAGTCGGTGATTTTACTGGTAATAGAGTGCTCTCTGCGGTAGAATCAAGTGTCATCGTCAAAATATACCAAAATTATTCATAAAGGTTCTTATTTTATTTTATCAGCTACTCTACATCGTGTAACTTGCATATTATGTGATTCGTTTTCGTAAGATCATCTTTTGCCTGAATCTCCGATTGCTGACTATCTAGTGAAGTGATTTTGTCCATTTTGTAGCTTTACCTTGCCAAAGAAAGTACAGAGGGAGCGACCGTTTCTCAAGTGGAGGAAGAAGTCCAGAAAGATGAAACAATTATTTGATTTTAAAACAGTTGGTGAATCAACGACTTTGGATGAACATGCTGATGTAATCAAAGGACGAGCAATGCATTACAGGGTCGAATCGTTTAGCTGATGTGTTACTGAAGCACACAAAAACAGTTGACCTCGTGTACAGCTGGAACATCCGTTAAATAATGACAATTAAGTCATTCAGCTCTCATACAACTCAGTTACCTGGCTTTATCAGGCCAAAATTGGATAATTTATTTTTATTGACATGCAAAATGCTGTAATTTCCTTTCCTTTTTTTAAATTTTCGTAAGGATAAACTCGTAATGGTCATCGTTGAGACGGAAGAAGTGAGTTTACAAGTGTATAAAATGAAACTGTCTCTTGACTATGGTTAAAATGTAATGAACATATTTGATGATATAAGGAATAATTATAAATACTGAGAAGCATTTCTTAATGGAACTAGAGAAAGAAGGATTTGGGAATAACTTTGTTCAATTTTTCTTAGTTCTTTCTAGTTTTGGAATTTTTCTTCAGTGGCAAAATAGTTTACAAACCACATGAAAGAAAAATTAATCACCTCGAATCCTCTTGTTTCTTAAGAGAATTGTATATAGTAAAAATGAAGGTATCGAACTGAAATCCCTTGTTGAGATTGTAAAAAAGCGAAAGCTGTAAAAGTTATTGTGGAAAGTTGTGCTTTGTATGAGAAATTAAGGAATTTCAATTTTTCTGGTAATTGTATCTTCGATTTAAGAGTTCAAATATTATCAGAGTACCTTAAAATATTGATGAAGAGGATAGTCTACTGTATGGTTCAGTTTTGCATTTGTTATCTTTTTAAAAAGTATGTGCAAGTCATTGGAAAAAGAGACTAGACCAGGTTTCTGTGGTCAATAAATACGGAAATTATTTCACGGAAAATTGAATTTATCACTTGGATTTCCTGTTCTTGATTTCTTCTCCAGTCTTCAAATATAAATCTGTATCCTCTATATTTTTTAGATGAATGTTATTCATTCCAAGATAATTGATTTCAATATTCCTGGGTGTCGAAATCTATGTTAGGACTTCCCTTGCAATTAAGCCAATTGAAAAGTAAATAACTTTAACTCTGGACTTGTCAGATAGTAGACACTCAAGAAAGACTCTATTGTAATTTTGTCATTTTATTCAATCTCTATTCAAGCACCTGCAAACTTTGTTCTGTGGAAAGGACGGTTCCTTAGTCTCATTACTTGAAGACCTGTGAAAGAAAGGAAATTCAAAAGTGAATTTAAAATTACTTGAAACAAACGTTTTCTTAGGCTTCGAATATATTTGATATTTATCAAATTGACAGCGGCTTTCTTCAAAGCGCGCATGCTAGTATTTTAATTGGTGTAGGTATTTGAATCACTCCAACTGTCATATGAGGGCAAGGGCGCATAAACGTCACAAGCTCGGGATTTTTTATCCAACCGGCCTCTTTCAATGTAGAGTTAGGATGAACGGTTGGGGGAGGGGCGGAGGAAGTCCAGCACCCCTCCCCTCTCCTTCTAAGCCATACTCACCTCTCTAGGCATCGCACCCATATAACTCCACCCTCATGCAGGGATAGCTCGCGTCGACAACGATGATCTTGACATATCGGGTCTTAACAGGATTGAATGTATTCACCACAGGTGTGAAATGATCACAGTTTCCCGTAAAAACCTGAAATGATAGAACGACATACGAAAGTTTTTAAGTACCGGACAAACTTTTGCAGGTACATGGAATACTTAAAGTGCTGATGATGATGAGTAAGAAACAAATTGCTTTTGCATCAACCTGATGGAAGCAAAAAAACGGAAAACAAAAACAAAAGTTAGGCAAAGGAACTGGAAGTTAATTCAATAGCATTTGATTCTTACCTTTTCCTTTCCATTTTCCTGGTAAGTCTGGAAGCTTGATCCGTCATTACTGAAAGCCAGCTTGTATTCTTTGACGTGCTCGTGGAAAACATCGCGCCCTTTAAGGAAAATTTAGATAAAAAGCTAAATATAAATTGAATACATTACCTAGCTTTCAGTTTCTGGATAACATTACAAACTGCGCTCATTCGAAGGGCTCTTGCAACATTTTTTTCTGATTTTAGCAATTGAAAAATTTCGTCAATTTCATATCTTCAAAATTGCAAATGGCATCATCTTAGAAAAGTAATTTTCAAACAAGAATCGAAGGCGATCCTAAATTGCTTTAATTTAATTTTGCTTTTCTGCGTTCTGTGATGGGTCTGGAGAAATTACTCCACCCCCTAAGCCAATCAAATGTTAATTGGGGTTTGTTAAGGTGGATAAGGCGCTGGTGTTACGTTCATGCACCCAGCGAGAGAGCTTCGTTGGTTACTGACGTGATGATTTGACAATAAAAATTTTTCAAATAAGTCTTAAAATAATTCGGGATTGCATTATTTTTGCTATACTTTGGTAAGTGGTTGGTCCAGAAATTTTACGTCACCTTCTCAATCAATCAGATACAACACGACTTGCCCGCGTTCTCCTGCACTTTGCGTAGTTAGTTTCATGTTTTAACTTTGAGTTCTCATTGCCTTTTAAAGGTATTTTCTTTTCTTCTGATCATGATAGGCCACGTTCGTTCGTTTTGGTCGTACGACACTCAATAAGAAAGCGCTCTATCAGCTTTAAGGTTTTTTTTCGGTGGATAAATCGCTGGCGTTATGAGCATTAATCCTCTTGCAAGAAAAAAGCCCGCTGACGGTTCCGGCCCACATGTTACAAATGTAGTCCATATTACCTTGTGTGGCTATTCCCCTTACTGTCTTGGTTTGACCAAGATCAATCTGTAGCCACTGGTTATCGCGATCCTCAGCGCACCAAGCTCCGATCCTTTTGTTGTCTTGGTCATCCTCAAAGTAAAGACGAGCATTGTCTGCCGTAGCTCTCCAATCGCCTGTACATGAGAACAAAACCAAACGAACGTAAAACGCAAACGAAAAAGGAATCATTTGGCAACAGAAATCCATTACGTGGTTCTCCAATCACCATCTCATAAGATCAAACCAAACGAACGCAAAACGCTAATAAAACAAGAAACGATACAGCAACAGAAACGTTTGTGTCTAATTACGACTTTAACTCTTTACTCCCAGGTTTGGTGCATTTATACTGTAGTTGAAATTCTTTAACCTTTTATAATCCTTCAAATCATAAGGGTGACCTGCATCCAATAAAGAAAGGAAAATGCGTTGTTCTAATCACAGCAACGATGGCAAAGGTGTGAGGACGATGAATATTTTGAAATGGAATTTATTATTTCTTACTCACCTGGCCTGTACTCTGTTGAAGCACTAAAAGCATTGTCTGGAAGTTTGTAGTTTCCTGGCCATCCTAGACCGAGACCTTCCGAGCAAGCACCTAGATCATAGGAAGGTAGCATTAGTCAGTGTCTTGTGTTTCTGAAATTTGGAAACAATGGCAGGCCTGTCGCGATTGTGCGCGGAAACTTTTGAGGAACCTTTTTGCGATTTCAGCAACCTCGAACAATTTTTGCCTTTCTGAGCAATTTTTGAGCAACTTTAAGGTTTGGAGCACATATCAAGGACGATAAAGTTAACGATTTCTTTAAAAAAAAAAACTTTGATTTATGCAAATTTCTTGAATGTTTCGCAGGCCTAGTATCAAGCATAGGAACGGATAATCGGCTTAAACGGCGCACAACTTTCCATGGATAGAGATAGATAGTCAGAAGCCGTCTTAATTGGCGAGCAACTCTGTAAAGCTAAGTTTATTATTGCGAAGAACGCAAAATCAAGAAATTTAGGAGGCAACTTTTGAAATTTAAGTAGCCACTTTTCAGATTTTTGGCAATTTTTTAGCACCTTTTTTACATTCCAGAGATTTCCAGCATTTTGCGAACACAATCCGGACAAGCCTAAACGGTGATAAGGTTTTCATATATATATTTTACCGCCCCTACTATTTTAGCAGTTTAAAGACAGACATGAATTTACAACTTTGAATGTGACTGGCATATTGAACTGTCCGATAGCAAACTGTCCGATAACAACTTGGCAAGTGAGTAAGAGGAAAATAACAATCGAGGAAATTGTGATTTTTCATGATTATACTGATAAAAATACTTTAATTATTACCTTTTGGCTTGATTGGGTACGTGTCGCATCTTGTTTTGCAGCTAATGCGACAGGTGCTTTCAGTCCATCCATTGGTTTTGCATTCACCACTGGCGGCCCACGATGGACAGCTTTTACGTTTATCAACACACATCAAGCCTGAAAAGGAGAGAGTCAGATACCCAGTGTTCGCTTTGCAGTGATTCGAAAATTTTTTATTTGGTCAAGATTTAAAGAAAATCATTTGTGTACAGATGGTGCTTAGTGATAATAGCAAACCGGAAATAGTTGTTCAGAAGGCAGGGATTCTCAAGGCAGTTTTTAAATTGCAAACAGCGAAACTGAATCGTATATTGACAGTTTGTTTTCTAAACTTGTCATTTCTCAAACAGTATAACTTAATACTCCATACCTAAGATGTCTTTGTTCGGCAAGTAATTGACAGAGAACAAAGGATTTTGTTGATAGGAACCTGACACCTCCTGTAAATACACTCTGTTCTTAATAATATGAAAATAGAACTAAAGGAAACAAGGAAAAATGAATGCACAAACCCGATCCTGTCCTGTTCGGCAAAGTTGGTGGAACGGTTGGTATCCCTGTGATTGGTGGATTAGTCGGGTTTGGTGGTTTGGGTGGATTAGTCGGTTTTGGCTCTATCGAAAAAAAAAGGAAAAAAAAGACAGAGATAGAAAGAAAAGAAGAGGAAGAAGAACAGAATGGCGTTGGGAATCACTAGAAAACTAATTCTATCAAAACATCACACCTCAATAAAGGTGTTCTAAAGGGCTCTTACTTGTACACTCGTTACAGTAGCCACAAGTGTGAGGACATTCCATTTCCATCTTGACTGGATCAGAACTGCATTCATCATTATCTGCACGGGTCTTACAGTCATATTTCAGATCGACGCAGTTATCTGTGGAAACGCAATAGGCACCTTAAGAATTTGAAGTCTTTGGTTGTACCCTTTCTATTTTCTGACGAGCGAAATTGTAGAGAATTTTGGCCCCTGTTTGAGATAAAATGCATGAGACGAAGCTGATGATTAATCTGCCAATCCAAAAAAATCTTTCTATCAGGAGAAGTTTACACTTGGAAGAATTATCCATTTTCACAAAAAAATTCCTTTAAAGCACGCATGCATGTACCAGATGAGCAGAAATCACAAGTCTTTTTGCAGTGATAGATCAATGCCGAATGTTGGGAACAGAATCCAGACTTCTTCCAGCTGGCACAATCCGCTGATGAAGCTCTGTCGATACAAATCTGTGGCGATGGGTCTAAAAAAATTTAGAATAGGAAGAAGTTATTTTTAAGTTATCCCTTTTTGTGAAAAACAAACGTACCTCTTTTCAACATGTTTTGCATTAGTTAGTGGACAATGGTTGTCACGTCTTCTTATTGACCCCCTGAGCTGTCTCTGGCTAGACTAAGATTGTAAGTAAAATCAAGACTTTTCGGCCAATGCTTATTGTATTTGCACTAAACAATAATGAACATGACTTCGTATTTAGATCATCATTTACAAATATATTTGTAGAAGTGTAGTAGCAAATATCTTGAGCAAGGAACTAGGTTTGATTAGCTTGCAACCCTTTAATTAAAGAACGCGTAACGAAAACGATTCCCTTGACCCAGAAAGTAATAACACCAATGGAGCGACTGACCAAACAGAGGCAAAGAAAACGAATATTTTCTTAATTTTTTGTTTTTTGTTTGCTTGTTTTTTTACCCCTCGTTATTGTGGGCGAGTCGTAAGCGTGACGGAGTTACAATCGCGGGAAATCCTGTTTCCGAATCCCGCCTCGACCACCAAGTGGATAGGTACTTCCAAGTTAAACTCCTATCTCTGAGCTCAACTCCTTCGATTCCCCAAAGGTTATATGTTAGGTTGTTTATTTAGCTTTTGGAAGTGGAACATACCAGTGCACTTTTTGCAAGTGTTACAAGTGTGGGGACAATTCTTGTCCATGTAAGCTTTGTCAGATGAACACTTTCCGTCAGAAGCCCATTTTTTGCACTCGGATTTCAAGTCAATACAACTATCTGAAAACAGAAAGAAAAGAAGCGTTGGCATTTGTATGCCCTGTGCTACAGAAACAGCAACAAAAATTAATTGCAGAAGATATTTTATTCCACATAGGATAGATAAATCGCAAAGATGTGTGTTGATTTCTGTGTTGTGAATCTTTGTGACGTAGATAATCCAATCAAATCTCATCAAATATCGACTATTCTATTTTCCAAAAAGATAACTAATCTTAGTATTTTGGTGGGAGAAGCTAGAGATCTTTCAGATGTATCTTTTATACTTACTAGATGAGCAAAATTCACAAGTTTTTTTGCAATGGTAAATCATGGAGGAATGTTGTGTGCAGAAGCCGGCTTGCTTCCAGCCCTCGCAATCGACTTTTGGAGCTCTGTCTACGCACCTTTCTGGAGCGGCATTTGCTGGAAATAAAAACCAGTGCAAAAGTTTTAAGGTTTTTTTCCTTGCATCTATCTCACTCTCTCACTCTATCTCTTGATAATATAATTCAGACATAGTTAAAACTAGTAAGAGGTAAGATATCATTCATCTAATTATGACTTACAAGTTAAGTTCGGAGTTTTTATGTTCAAATCCTCAGGTGCAGAGAGCTCAGGTTTTTTTCTGTCTCACATGCACTTGGCACAATAGGATTTAGTCTCAGGTCCACGACAGTATGTGGTTTACAAGGTGAATTTTCTATTTATTTCAAAACCCGCCAAACGGTATGTGACAATATCAAGAAAACTTTCAGTAAAGTGCAGCATTGAATTGATGGTTGTTGTTCATTTTATTTTATAGGAACTGATTTTAATTCAGTACTTAATATATTAATTGTAAAAAAGCTAGTAAAAGGGATCACTTACCTAGTGCGTTTCTCTTAGCTCGACCTAATAACAGATGAATTTACAAATAGTTAAAAATTGATGTTCACCATGGTAGAAAATGTACTATACGCAATTGATATTTTTAGCAAGCTGTGTATTTGGTTGAATAACAGAGAGCTAAAATTTGCAACCTGCATGATAAGCTTCTTAATCAAATTAAGATGGTTTCAACTGATTAAAACAATTGGTTTTCTCTAAAGAAAATCATCCTTGGTATAAGTATTAACGTATCACAATAAGGAACCAAAAGGGTAAACAATATCGAAGATTTTGTATATCGCAAATGACTATTGATCGATAACCCGATACATTTTAATCCTGTTTTCTTGCTTTTGTTGGTTTGTTTTTTCAAGATACCAGGCCTTTCAGTTACACCTTAAATTTTCGTTATTTCCACAAGTCATAGCATTGTGAGACAGTTACTAGGACAATTGCACATCCTGCGCTTGTAAATTTTCGTCACTTCCACAAATCATAGCATCATAATACACTTGCTGGGACAATTGCACACCCTGCGCACTGGTAAATTTCTGTCACTTCCACAAATCATAGCATTGAAAGATACTTACTGGGACAATTGTACATCCTGCGCGCTTGTAATGCGTCATCGTCACTGAGTTTTATATACGGCATCTTTCCGTTCAGTGGCCTGATAGGCTCCAGAGTCATTTTTCCATTTTTGGAAAAAGCAGTCCACGGGTAATGCATTATAGACGAGTAATCATATGGGACTCCATAGTCGATTACCTCCGTTCCTTGAACCTTCTTCTTGAAGTTGTACGCCATACCTAGGAAGAAAAAGCATTGACTTGACTAGTAGCAAATCGCCGTCCGTTACCTCGTAAGGTCAAGTTGTGGCCTTCTTTCAGACCATTCTAGAGATCGAGAAAGATTTTGCAAAATAATATTTTATCGATCTTGCCGCCCACCCTTGTTCATCTTTTAAATGCCTTTTCGAGCTCGATAACTCACTGTCTAGAATGTTTTCCCAGTTAATCTTCAAGTAGTTGTCCCTATCAGGTCTGCTCTGCTCGTGCCAAAAACCTATAGCGTGTCCAAGCTCGTGGGTCATCACGTGCTTGTATTCACAGCCGCTTCCAATGGATAGCCAAGTTTTTCGACCAGACACTTTTCCAACCTCACACCAACAACTGTAGAAAAATGTGGGACGTTTAATGGTTTCGGTAAAGATCTTAGATTAAATGGCTTAATTCGAGACCGAGGAGATTTTACGGTACTTATGTTTGTCCTCCAACTTCTCGTGTTATCACCTAGTTACCCATGTAGCAAATAGAAGGGACCCTTTCATTTGCGAGTGCTTTTGACTTACATGATCACTCAACTTTAATACCGTAACATTGGTATGTATATTCTCCATACTTTTCTTCACACATTTCCTAAGGTGCTTAAGGGAGAAACTGTCTGACAATCACGAGCTTTTTGTAGTCAGTGATAAACACCATTTTTTCTTATGACCTTAAAGAGTGATTCAAGGGTGGTATTGTGAGGAGAAATTAGATGCTAATCACTCTTAAGGGTTAAAAGGTTAAAAGGAAGGAGCAGCAATATTCCAAGTCGTTTCATGCTACAGAAACCGAGATATACCATCAAAATCAGGGGATAACTGGCTCGTAAGACCTGATAAAACCCGTCATACCCATTTCCACGGTGGAACCAAAGAAACTCTGTCTCAGTCGTCCTCTTAACGAATCTTAGGCATGTTTTGCTCTCCCATTCGGCAATAGCTTCCATTGTGGTTCGTACCGCTCGATCCATGTTAGCTGCAAACAGATGTCGCATTCAATTGGTTAAAACATCAGCTTCCTATTTTCAATTTGTAAAGTCGATTCAGAATACTTCCGTTAAATGCAAAACAGATTAGGGAAAAGCTGGCTGGGATATATTGTCAGCCAGTATGGCCAAAAATTCTTATTCAGTCAACGTTAGGAAGAGACTGGATACTTTCTTGCTTCCTCTTAAACAGTTATTTGTTTCATTAAACCGCCCTTGGTGTTAAACACTCACCCACACTACAATCAAACTCATAAGGAATAACGCCATTGGGCCACTTTATCTTATCTACATTAGTTGCAGCGCGTCCTGGAGATCCGTCTGGGTTTCCATACAAAGCGTTGCTGAGTCGCTGCTCCTCTGAAAGCTTTATGTCTCCTTCGTAAAGATGCTGTGAGTCTGATTGGCGCTGTCCTTGACTCTCTGGGTTATCTGCAAAAGAATGAATTTTCAAACAGGAAGTGAAACAAGTTATTCCGTACACAGGGTTAATATTGAAGTGTGCGCAGAATTAGATGTAATCCGCGGTGATAATGAAACTTCTTAAAGTTATCATATCGAAATTTTTGTACTTTGTGAGTTTATTGAGAACCTCTCTTCGACTAAAAAATTTCACATGGTACCTTTTTCTTGTAATGCGACTGGTAAATAATTTTAAAACCTTAATTCCCTTAAATTACAAGGGATCCGCTTGAATAACCTGTTTTCGTGTGGCATAGTTATCTCATTCGTCTGTAAATTACCGCGACTCAATTTGAACGGGTGTAGCACTAATTCCTCGAAATTTGTCGATGCTGGGACAGATTTTTTAGGATATTGTCGCCTCTTTCTCTAGAAATAACATATTTTCCCTTGCATTGTATCTGAATTGCCTTCACAAGTTTGAGTTCTGTCTGATAAAATTAAGATGACAAAGGATAGCCTTCAGTAGAGCTCAAATTTAAACTTACTTTTAATTCCAAGATTTACTTCCAGAATCTGTTCGAAGGCTCCTTTCTCGCACAGGCCTTCTTTGGCCACGAGGAGGGCACCAAGAACCAACAACGGCAGGTGATTCATCGATAAAAGGAAAAAGTCCTGAAAAAGGATAACGTTTAACAGTTATCTTTGAATTCTCAGATATAAACAATTCAATGCATCTTCAGAGTTTACCACCTCAGCATAAGGAAGGTAATGCGAATAGGGAGTTTCCAAAAGTAACGGTCTGCTAAAGTGATTTGGTGTTCCCTGCAATTCCAACGTACCGTATAAATTGTTGCAAAGATTTTTTATTTCTCTCGAAAATCAGACGGTAAGGTTGAAATAAATGAAAAAAGTTGCTCCACATTTGGTTCTCTAACATTCCGACATTTTTAAGACCGATAATTGGCAACTCCGTTTTCTACACTACATTTCAAATTTTAGCCAAAACTGACTTGAAATTTTCCAACTTACAACCAACTTACCTGATAGTTCACTTACTGATGAGGTACAAAGGTACCTCGGGACTGTTCAACGAAGAGTGTCTCTGCCTGGCAGGGTAAATCCCTTTCATAGATGTTGTTCATTTGAACAGTTGCCGAACTGATTTACCTTAAAAAAAACAGCGCTTTTCTCAGCTAATGCCTGTGTTTGGAATAGCAACAATGCCCATCTTGCCCGAAAACCTATTTGGCATTGTGACTGTTTTTCTGTATAAACACAGAGCAGATTTCTGTAGTATCGCGTTGATCTATTTAGGACTCTCTCTTTACTCAACTACAAAAGGAAACAAGAACTGTGTGCGTGTTGATATGTTAGCAGAGGCCGATTTAGAGAGATCTTGTTTGTTCTTCCGACAGATCCTTTATTACTGTAACTGCCTATATCATGTTCTGGACTTACATCTTGCACAATTATTGAAATGAAAGGGAAAACATACGATTTTATTGCTGGAAAACTAACAAATTTGTGAAATATTTAATGCGGGTAGGAGTTAATTGTTCATTCTCGTGGTACTGTAACGAAAGCAACAAAACTTTTCACTGAGGCAAGTTGAAGATGCACTTTATAAATCGCATTGAATTTGGAACCGTTCACTCTTCAAATATAGTTATATCATGTAACATCTTCATTGCTGAAAAGTTCAAATTATAAGATATTTAGTGATAATAAAACGAAATATGAGTCAACTATTCAAGCTCTACCTCGTATTTACACAGCCTTAGTTTCACGCGTAAATATGATTGCAAAAGGTAGACTTGGGTATTTGTGTTACCCTCTGCTAAGTCCGAGACAGAGCTATTGAACTCAAAGAAAGGCACACACAGCTGATGCACCGAGTAATCCGACGCTGGCACAAGCGAAAACACGACGTAATTGGGGGTAATATTGTAGAGGATTTCTTATCAATTCTCCTCTTTTAATGAATAGGCTAATTAGATATATTTGCACCAGATACATTCACTGTATTAACGACTGCTAATTCGCTGAAATCATGAGGAAGAGATACAATTGATAAACGTATTTTGCGTAAGAAAGATAAAATTCTGCACTCTGAAAAGGATACTTTTAAAGAAAATTTACTAGTTGTTTATCGTTGTCATGGTATATTTGGTTTTAATAATACTAAGAATGCCCTTAGCTTTTCTGAAGCGGAAAGTTTACTGCACACTGAAAACGCAGAAAAAATTACAAGGTGTGAATTCTTGGAAACTGACCACGGATTTCAGTTTATTTCTGACCAAGAACGTATTTTGCGTAAGAAAGACTAATTTAGACGAGATAAAATTCTGCACTCTGAAAAGGATACCTTTAAAGAAAAGTTACTAGTTGTTTATCGTTGTCATGGTATATTTGGTTTTAATAATGCTAAGAATTCCCCTAGCTTTTCTGAAGCGGAAAGTTTACTGCATGCTGAAAACGAGGAAAAATTACAAGGTGTGAATTCTTGGAAACTGACCAGTGATTTCAGTTTATTTCTGACCAAGAACGTATTTTGCTTAAGAAAGACTAATTTAGACGAGATAAAATTCTGCACTCTGAAAAGGATCCCTTTAAAGAAAAGTTACTAGTTGGTCATCGTTGTCTTGTTATATTTGGTTTTAATAATACTAAGAATGCCCTTAGCTTTTTTAAAGCGGAAAGTTTACTGCACACTGAAAACGTGAAAAAATTACAAGGTGTGAATTCTTGGAAACTGACCACGGATTTCAGTTTATTTCTGACCAAGAACGTATTTTGCGTAAGAAAGACTAATTTAGACGAGATAAAATTCTGCACTCTGAAAAGGATACCTTTAAAGAAAAGTTACTAGTTGTTTATCGTTGTCTTGTTATATTTGATTTTAATAATACTAAGAATGCCCCTAGCTTTTCTAAAGCGGAAAGTTTACTGCACACTGAAAACGCGGAAAATTTACAAGGTGTGAATTCTCGGAAACTGACCACTGATTTCAGTTTATTTCTGACCAAGAACGTATTTTGCGTAAGAAAGACTAATGTAAAGCGAGATAAAATTTATCACTCTGAAAAGGATACTTTTAAAGAAAAGTTACTAGTTGTTTATCGTTGTCTTGTTATATTTGATTTTAATAATACTAAGAATGCCCTTAGCTTTTCTGAAGCGGAAAGTTTACTGCACACTGAAAACGAGGAAAATTTACAAGGTGTGAATTCTTGGAAACTGACCAGTGATTTCAGTTTATTTCTGACCAAGTACAAAGAAGGAAACAATTTGCGGTCATCCAAAACAACAAATAACATCAACTACATAAGTAGATACAAATGCTCTTGAAAATAATTTCTTCCTGTTTTCACGCAGTACAACGAAGAACACTGCGTTTCCCCTGGCAAATAAATCACTAACAAAAACATTGTAAGGAGAAATCGGTAACGTTGATGTTTGTCAATTTTTCAAATACTCTGGGAACGGTCGCTTTTGTCAAATGAATACGATGTGAACACATGTAGCAATCTTAAACGAGGCTGAAAACGAAATATTTCCACCGCGTTTTAGCGCGAAAATGTGTAAGCCTTTAAGAATTTCGCTTTTAATTCGCTCAAGCGTATAAGAGCACTGACGGTCTTATGTCACGTAAAAATACAACTATTACTTGTGGCGCATTGCGGCTTTCTCGGTTTGAACTCCATCTTAAACCTCACTACAGCTAAAATGATTAAGGTATGTATACTTGAAAGTCCCATTCGCTTTAATAATTGGTCACTGGCAAATTGTATGGCGACAGTTTCCCAACAAGGGTATTGGATGTTCAATGAGATATTTACTCACGTTGTTGTCTTGAAATTGAACTTCTTTCAAATTGTTTCTCAGATGAATTTAATCTTCATGTAATATTTTCACTGGATATAACAAACATAACTAAAATCTTAGCCAAGTTAGTGTAGACCTAATGGCCTAGACTTTAATTTTAGATATTTTACTGCTTTCCCGTCGACTCATCACGTCGCTATTTTCAAGCAATAACCTAAACTTTACGTTGCGAAGAATAATGGCTAGAGTGCCTTTTTAGGACGACGAAAGCTGAGATTTTTGGGTCATTGTAAAAATTCGATTTCCCATTTATTGCTTAGATCGTTAGGGTGATATTTACACATAAGAATGAGTAACGGGAAAGTTATCCTAGAAGGAAAGATGATGGACTTTATCAGTAAGACAATAACAGGAGCCTCTACCCTGTCAACTCAGTTTTAGAGAGAAGACGTGCGAAATGCGGTTAAATTCAGTGCGAAGTCTACGTTAAAATAAGCAGTGAGAAAATTGAAAAAATGCATTGATATTTATTTTAGTAACGAAGAGCACCGATTTGAAATTATCGGGTGATTCTGTTTTGGTATTGACTTTTCCTAACAGGGAATTGTGGTTTTCATCCTTTTGACGTGCATTGGAGCATTTTGCCAACAATTGAGCGTGGACAAAGTGATCACCAGAGACGCCCACCAGTCAATTCGGGCACGTTCTCCTAAGCCAAACTCTCCATTTGGAAGATATGCCGAGCCACGTCAAAATTACCGTGAAGATGACTGCTGTGTCAAGAAGAAGATAGTGCAAAATGGAAAAATCAAGACTCAGTGTCGCAGCGAGCATCCTGATTGTTTCAGTAAATCAGATCCCAGAAGCCCGTACTTTGGGATGTGCGAAACTGTGCGGAACAGTCAAAATGATGTAGTTGCTTGTCGATGCGCTGCTCAAAAACGAGATAGTAACCCTAACTGACCTTTGTTTCATTAAAACCTTTATCATGGGAAGTTCTTAATAATCGCCTTAAAAAAAAAAAGAAAAAGAAAAGAGGCTATTTAGCCTCTGTATTATTGCCTTCTCTGCATCGGAATAATTTGATTTACGATTCTGCACCATTGATGACAATGAGTGATTAAGCTTTCTTCTCTTATTCCTTTTGCTTGATTTAATCACGTTAAAACTATTTGTTTACACGTGTCTTTCGTTATCTAAATTAGCGAAAAATATTTATAGACATATGTAAATGATAGTGAAACTGCTCTTGGGTTTCAAAAAAGAGTGACCCGTTCCAAGTTGATTCCCGTAAGAAACTACCGGCTAATGTAAGCAACGTATAATAAAGCCTGTAAGTGCATCACAGAAATCAGAGGGGTTGACCTCGAAATTTGTCAGAGAATTTCAACTTCATTTGAGAAAAAACTTTTTATTAGGCTAAATAAATAAATTTTGATCTTGGTTGACGTCTTCCGGTTGAGTATCAACAATGTTTCTAACCGACTGACCTTTTAAGTACACCATAATTTTTATCGGAAGTTGCACTGGACCTGTTGACGATTGAGTGCATGAGCGCATATTCCAGTTGCTTCAGCAAATTAAATGCCGCAAACATTTCCTTTCCTTGTTTTCATTCCGGAAAATATTGTGATTGGCTTTCAGTCCGACGAATGACTGTATCTTTAAGAGATTTGGGTATCCCAGTAGAGATCATATGACGTTACTTGATAGCCCGACTTATTAATGTGAAAATTGATTACACACATACTTAAATTCACTCTTCAAACCTTTACAAAGAAAGCATTCAGCCTTTTGAAGATTTCACGTGATCTGTGATGAGCAATTAGCATTCCTCATGAAAACCGTCTACTTTGGGGTATAAAAAGACTGGGATTGCTCATTCAATTGCAAATGAAAGCTGCAAAGGCTACTTTTTTACAATTTTATATCCCTATCTATTTGTATGTTTTGGATATCATGTTTCTGTTGCATTTAGTACTCACTTCCTGATGAAGAGGACTTGAAATGAAGGAAAGATTGGAAAATATTTTAATTGGGTATAGTTTTTAAACAGTTGCTCCAAGTCCTCTTAGAAAGAAAATGACCAAGATGGTTAATAATTGTATTATTCTTATCTGAGCAATGGCGAAAAAAGAGAAAAATCGCAAAATTTAAGTACAAATGGGGAATTAACGGCAAACTGTTCTTCGTTCAGTTTAACTCAATTTGGAATCATCCCGGTTTGTGATATGGTTGTGATTTTATTGGCAACTTTTCAAAATTAAGGACTGTTTAATAAGGTATTCATTATGGTACCAAGACGCATTTAGCTATTTTGCACTTACAGTAGACTTTGAAGTTTATTTCAACTCTTTATTTCACAATCCTTAAACACTCTGCAACAGTAATGTCTTAACGCCACTCATTTAATAATACCTTTATGTTTGAATCATTTTAAATACTTGATTGTAATTTCGGCTGCCAGAAATAATATTGATCTGTTTATGTAAAAAAATAAATCATAGCACGTTTACACACAAATCAAGAAACTTTTCCAGTTACTTTTTACCGGCGCATCGACAAGCAATCACATTTTTTCTACCGTCTCTCACAGTTTCACACTGCCCAAACAACTTGCTACCAGGATCAGATTTACTAAAACAATCAGGATGCTCGCTTTGACACTGATATGTGACCCGGTTATTGTAGATAAGCTTCTTCTTCACACAACAGTCGTCATTAGATGGTTGACGCTTGATTCTTTGCAAAATAGAACCTCTTGCAGCATCAATCTGTGTGGCATTCCAAGGAGACTTGGAGGAGTTGAGTAGTTTCTCCTTCAGACCTTGCGGCGAGCAACTTTTTTCATGAAGGAGACAGCAAACAGCAGTGACAAAGATAGCAACCTTGTGAAAGAAATGGAATGCTCCGTTAAGTGTATCTCCTTGAACAGGTGTTGGTTTTTATTTCGAGTCTGCGGGGGGGAGGGGGAACATTCTAATTGTTACTGAATTATTTTATCAAATCTGTTTCGTCAAGTTAAAGATGTTTTTGTGGAAGGACTTATCACACTTCTTTTCACTGGCCTCACTCACAAAATGCCGGCATGAAAGCGCTTAAGATATTTTGAAAGGAATCATTCACCTGTTCAGAGAAATAATGTGTAATTAAACTCACTGCAGTACGAATAACTGAAGCAGGTAGCATCTGTGCTTTGAACTTGACTTATCACCTGCTTCATACGAGAGTCTTGAAATTCTAGTCTATTTTCAACACATCGTACCTTAGTAAGCATTTTGGTCCTATTCTGAACTTGATTAACCCAAGGACAGTAAAGATCCTTCTGATTTCACTGCAGTATGGGATGATGTACCTCTCCTAGAAGCTGTTCCCTTATATAGTTTTTCTATCCACTGTAGACATCTAATTTCATTGATCATATATAAGCATCGTCCAAACAAAGAGAAGCTATTCTTATCAAAAAGATTTGTAATGGTTTGACTGAAATAAGCCGGCAATGAGATCGTTACAGTGAGCATTTAAGACTTGGGAACTCCCCACGTCCCTAAATATGCAACTTGCAAAAGGCTAAAACGAGGTTTGTTCTAAACAAAGACAAAATTTTAGCTGCGTCATGACTGTATGTTATCGATTGATTTGTATACTTGTAAACTTGCCCAAAATTTCGTCTTTCAGTGGGTTTCTTTTGTGTGAATTTCCCGTCACGAAACAGCCGAAAAGCAAAATAGAATAAAAAGAAACCTTCCAGTCAGATACAGTTCCGTAGGAGAAATAACTTTAAAATAACTTTCTTTTTTTTAACTGAAAACCACAAATTGTCTACTTAAACACCATTATTTAGACGTACGGTACTAACATTTAACTCTAAATAACTTTAAGATAACTTTCTTTTTTTAACTGAAAACCACAAATTGTCTACTTAAACACCATTGTTTAGACGTACGGTACTAACATTTAACTCTAAATAACTTTAAGATAACTTTCTTTTTTTAACTGAAAACCACAAATTGTCTACTTAAACACCATACTAACATTTAACTCAAAAAAAAAACTGCGATAAAATATTTCTTATAAACATTATAATAGTTTTTAAGTTTAAAGGAGCTAGATGAAGCCTTTTCGATATTAACAACTTCATTAACAGTGTTACTTGTAAAATATTCACAGCTTTCAATACTAATTCTTATATTGCGAAAATTGTATACAAAACTAACAAAATGATTAATAGAGGGCTTATTACATGGCGGATGTATATGTATGTTCCTGTACACGATTATGATGTATTGGTCATTAAAATCTGCCATTTTAAAATAACAATTTACTAAAGTTTGGATGAGATGAAATGTTTCCGAATTTCTGAATGGGGAGAGAGGGGGGGAGGGGTCCTCATGTCGGTTGTCGGTTAGAATTTTTTTCTTTGTCGGTGGTTGGTTAAATTTGCTATCTCTGTCGGTAGTCGGTAAATCTTAGACCCTAAATCTTATCTTAAATCTTAGACCCTAGGTCTGAATAGGATATAACCGACAGGGTATAACCGTTGCCTTAAACGACGCTCGTTTAAGGCAAACGGTTATACCCTAAATTGATGATAATAGGCTATTTTTGTCCAAAATAAGATGTTTGTATTAGGTAAAAAAAGAATAACACGATGTTTAACAATAGCGCAAAGGGCAGAATATAACATCTTTCATTTTTTATGAACAGCGAAGCATTCTCAGCCCTCGCTCACTCTCTCAGTCTCTTACCCACTCAGTCATTTGCTCGTTTACTCATACTCTTTCACTAACATTCTCCTTCACCAACTTACTCGATGACTTATTTAATTTCTCACTTACTCCGTCACTTTCTGACAAATTTACACAAATTTACACTTTCTTTTTAACTTTTTTTGTCGAGCATTGTAAAGGTAATAGCACGCGTTTTATCAGATAAACGCATAGCAAATACTCAGTCGTAGGTACAAAGACCTCAAAAAACAATAAATTTTCGAATTCTGCAGATTACGAAGGTCATGGACGAAAAAATAGTTTCCACCCAAGCCCTCTAAAATAAGTTTTTTTCTATTCTTTCCCAAGTCAATTTTTGAACAAAATCCTGTCTTAGGCTGAGGTAAACTCAGCCTTAAAGTTGAATATTTTTTTGAAGATGAAGGAATCCTTTTTCCTTATGAAACTCCTTTCTTTCCTTTTAACAAAATATTTTTCCATACGTTTTGCGCTTTTAAAGAAGAACTGCCTCCATTTTCGTATAATTCATTTCAGGACTTTTTTCACGATTTATTTAGGAAAACGTATTCGTAGCAAATACGCATCCTTGTAGCAAATATGCATTTTCAGTATTCGGTGACAAAGTGTTGTTTTTTTTTTAACAAAATACGATGAATTGATGGCATTAAGGCACATAAGAGGATAGATCTGATAACTGACATGCCCTGAAGGAAAAAAAAATTTATCTTTCTCTGATTTCGTTATTTTTAGTTAAATCTTTAATATCCGTGTGTCTTGAAACCGACTTTATAAATTACGTGATCTACCCTCTGAGTAAGGTATCATAAAAACTTGATGTTACTGGTTAGAATACAAGCAATCCTTTTTTCCCAGTCAATGAAAAGGTAAAAAAGGTAATTGGACCAAGCGGAAGTGGCTAAGTAGAGAGGGCATACCTTGGGCACTGTTTTTACAGACAGGGTTCATTTGTAACCGTATAGCTTTCGATGACATTACGCCTTTCGTTTACACAGCGCCTATCGTGACCACCACTGAAACGGACTCGTTTTGAAAACGTTATCAAACGTGGAGGATTTCCAAAACGACTCGGTTCTGTTCGCCGTTCGGCGAGACCGGATCGCTTTGAAAATGGTTACGTTTTGAAACAAATTGGCTGGTTGGTGAAGAGTAAACATGGTGAACCACCACGGAGAGCAGCACTTGCTTAAACAATCAGATTGCATGGGAAGCACAAGGAAAACGGTTAAATAGGTTCCCCGTAAACACTTCAAAACCTTGCGTCTTTTTCGATTCCGTGTCGTGGTCATGAAACCATGTTAATTGATAAATGCGTCGGTATAGACGATCCATCATTAACCCCAAGTTTTGACGCACCGCGTTAGGTTCTTGATCGATTTCTTGATCAGGGACTGCTTCCTTTTCTTTTCCTTGAGTCAAAAGAACTGCACTCGCAACATAATAATTTGTTCTAAGATATTTGCGCGTGTTCATAGTTTAGCACAGTTACAGTTTATACTTACTACTTAAATCGAATTTGGCAGTTGTAATTTTCTAAAACTAGACTAGTGAGCAGCACTCTTTATGAACAGTAGTTATACAACTTCTTATTCCCTGACGCGTTTCATCTGACTGTCGTAGACTTCTTCAGGGAGTTTTACAAGCTAACACTAAACACCTGTATCTATAAGCCATAGTTAGCGGCTATCTGGAAGCCAATGACCATGAAGGCTTGGCCGGACATACGAACAGGAACAGCGAAGTTGTGAAAATTTGAACTTTTTTTGCGCAAGGTGAGAAAAATATTTGGGGCCACAGTTTGAGCTTAAAACAGTGGTCGTATGTACGTAAGTATTTTTAGTTAAAAATACTTACGTACATAGATTCACTATTGTTACAGTTTTCCTGCAACACACAGTAAAATTTAACTCTGTCACAATATTACTGATAACAATCTTAATACGGGCATGACTGCAGATGAACGTAGTCTTAATTTACCTGAAAAGGATATGTCTGACATGTCTCGCAATTTCAGGAAGTTTTAAACATTAGCGCAATAATCACAAGTATATTGTCCATTAAGAAGTTAAGAGAGGGAAATCAAAGAACTGTTAAAAGGAAAATTCATGGCAAATCATGTGTACTTGTAAGTTCAACTTGATTTTCCATTTTTTGGTTGTTCAACGGCATTGATTTTGCCTTAAGGAACTCAAACTTAAGGAAAATATATTGACGAACTTCCTTAAAATGAGATGACCTCACTATTTGACAATGAACTGAGACTGGAGTTTCTCGTGTTTCATTTTATTTTCAAAACAGTTCTTTGGCACATTTAGGGCAATTACACTCATAAAGACAAGTTTCTAGTTCAAGGAGAGAAATGTCAAATTTCAATAAAAATCTGATCATTTTCTTAGCTATATTCTAGCGGCGCACCGACAAGAAATCACAACTTTCTTGCTGTTTCTCACAGTTTCACACAGCCCAAATAGTGGACTAGTAGGGTCAGATTTACTAAAACAATCAGGATGCTCGCTCCGACACTGATAAGTAATTCGTCCATTGTAGACAAGCCTCTTCTTCACACAACAGGCATCAAAAGAGACTTGACGCCTGAGGCGTTGCAATATAGATCTTGTAGTTTTTGTTTCTGTCGTATTCCAAGAGGGCTGGGAGTAGTTGGTAACTTCGTCATTCAGAACTTGCGGCCAACAAGTTGCTTCGTACAGAAAACAGAAAACAGCGAGGGTAAAGATGAGAGTCTTCTGAAAACAAGGAAATGCTCGGTTAAGAATTTGTAGTTCTCTTCAAACTCGATTTTTATCTCGAGTTTTGGAGGACTGAAGCATTTAAACGGAACCGTAGGGGTTCATCGGTTCTGTTTCGCCATTGAATTTACTTAAAATGTTAAAAAATATTTCTTGGCTGTGGGAGTATTTTTACTTACTTATTACCATACTTTCTGTATGCTTGCTTCACTTAAAAAAATACAATAAGAAAGCAGTTTAAAGGGAAAAAAAAGGCACCTCAAAACATCTCAGCTACACGAACTGAAATCAGAATAACTGACATTATAAACGTTGTAATAATCATAGCATTTTTTTCCAACTCTGAAATAAGTTCAAGGGCGACATGATATCTTGGAGTCTAACTTCAGTACACCGTACCTTGTTATTCATTTTAGTGCGGTTCAGAATTATTCCACGTACAGCAAAAATACTTCTTCTCTTTAAAGCGTCAGTATGAAATGATGTTCTTGTCCAAAAAGGTGGCCCTTATATACTTCATCATCAAATCAGGGAACTAGTATCCCATCCATGGCACCATAGTGAGACAAGAAGTCTCCCACTTATTAAAAACTTGACGTCCGGTTAAACAATGGTTATTCTTAACAAAATCAGGGTACATTTTTGACGTAAATTAATTGACAATCGTTACAGAACGTTACGGAAAGCAAGTTAATACTGGGTCTTTTCCCAAACATGAAACTTGTGAAGGAATAAATCCAGGGTAATTCAGTTCTTAGAGAAAGTTTAATCAAAAGCGGCCATTTCATCGGTTGATATACGTTATCATACACGTATACCAAATTCAGTTTTCGTTTTGAATTCAAGTTTCAATGTTTGTATTTTCCTTTACTAAACAGTTAAAAAACAGAATATACCAACAAACAGCCTTTCCGGTTGGTAAGAGTCCCCGTAAAACAAAATAAATCTTTATGACTATCAACAAGGTAAAGTTTCTCTGTTTTTCAAAACCACAAGTTTTTTTTACAATAATACTGTTATTTTCGATGATAACATTACTTACAATTTAATCAGAGAACGATCACTGCTTACAATACTAAAGTAACTTAAATGGCTAGGTTTTTTCAATACTTATTAGCAGAACAAAAGTCGCATTAACTAGATTGACGTAGTATGGGGATGTACATTTCGATAGAGCTATGGTGTATTAGCTGCAACATCTTCCATTTCATAATATCATTTAACGAAATTTAAACTATTCAAGCATGAGTCGCAAGATTTCCGAATTGACGAGCTCTGGAATTCAGTGTATATAGTAGCTAAAACATTTTACCCGTTCTATTGAACCGAGAATGTACGTAGCATAAAAATTACAAGATAGGCAGGTCAGATAAGTTAAGTGGAGTCAGATGTGAGAAAAAAAGGGCATTTTTGAGATATAACGTGAGAGTTTCAAATTTAGTAAAATTTATACCAGTGATATCCGCCACTCAATATGTCCGACTTAAACAGAAAAAGACGTAATTTTTTCCTCCCATGTTTCAGCCTACTGGTCTTTAGAGATCACGTCTTGTGCTGAAGATTTTACCGGATAGACTGATTTTGTTATTATTAGCTTTTCAGCTTCTAAGTAAAGTGGAAGTCAATTCAAAGAAGAAGAACGTGCTTCTTCATATAGCTTGGCCAGCGCTTGGAAATCAATTCGTAATGTAACATTCATAATTTTATGTAGTCTCGTTTGCTTTCTTGAAGCATTTTCCACTTCGGCCTAAATTTATCTTTTTATTTCGCAGTAGGGGAAGAAACCAGGTTTCATATAACGATTGTTGGCATGTTTACGTGAGATATTTATTTTGCACGGAAGACGTTGTCAGTATAAAATCAGAAGGAATGACATTGTGTCTTATATTAGTGCAACGGACACTATGTTGGATTTACAATTTTTGGAAAATTTTAACAACAAAGCGAGCGGCCTCTCGGTATAAGAACAGTCACTCGTTCATTCGCTCATCCTCATACTTTCTGTCTCACTCACTTACTCACTCAGTGCTTAGCCGAGGCGCTTAGCTTGAAATTTATATAATACTTGCATTCTTGGTTTGACAGACGGTTGGCAAAACCCTGATAGATTCTACATATTGGAATCCAGAGCTTACCGAGTCAGAAATCTTGCAACTCTGTTATCTATGCTTACCTAAAATTTTATTTAACAAATAAAGAAGCCTTGACTGTGTTCTGTTCTGTTGTAAAGCATGGTGAACTTATATATATATATCGTTAGTTGTAGTAAAAGAGGAATATCGCCCCAAAAAATTTAAAGAAAAAGAGAATACTGATGAATTGCGCACGCTGTTCAGTTCATCTTAACTCATAATTATCTCAGACTTTCATGAGGCTTTGATTTCTTCCATAAGAGTTCAAACATAATTATGGACAATGAACAAGTAATCGACACAGCAACGAGTCTTTGAAGTCTTTTTTTTCTCATGATCTCATTTTATTCTTATTTTCTTAACAATTCTTTTTATTGGCATTTTTACAGTACTTTAATATGATTTATCTCAATCGTAGGGGAAAAAAATTCAATTACATTTCTATAGAAATATGTATAACTTTCTTAGCCGGCTATATTCTAGCGGCGCATCGACAAGCAATTACAACTTTCTTACTGTTCCTCACAGTTTCACACTGCCCAAATAACTTGCTTCCGGGATCAGATATAGCGAAACAATCAGGGTGCTCACTTTGACACTGATAGGTGATTCGTCCATTGTAGATAAGCGTCTTCTTCACACAACAGTCATCACTAGAGACTTGACGCTTGACTCGTTGAGAAATAAAACTTTTGGTCTCTGTCATATTCCGAGGGAACTGGATGGAATTGGTGACTTCCTTATTCAGACCTTGCGGCCAACAGGTTGTTCCGTGAAGAAAACAGAAAACTATAAAGGCAAAGATGACAGTCTTCTGAAAGCAAAGGAAAATTGGGTTGAAGTTTTGGTTTTTCCTTATCGATTTTAATTTAAAGCTT
Organism: Pocillopora verrucosa; assembly: GCF_036669915.1. Lineage (NCBI taxonomy): Eukaryota > Metazoa > Cnidaria > Anthozoa > Scleractinia > Pocilloporidae > Pocillopora > Pocillopora verrucosa. The sequence continues at coordinate 5,634,135 of NC_089315.1, read as the reverse complement.
TACCGCGCTCTCTATTCAGGGTGTTTTGTAACACTTTCAAATTTTCTTTACGGGAGAATCTTTTTCATTGCTTGACATTTTCCAAAGTTTTTTTCAAGGATTTTTGAAAACATATGGGCAGGAATGTCATCGAATTCCTCTGCAAAAATTATAGTTCTTCTACGTGTGGGTGAAAGTAACTCTAGTAAGAAAAATTTGAGGTATTTTGCTGATCAAAGAATATGAATTATCACTCAAGTAGTAAAGGGGTGTTTAGAAGTTTGAATTCGAAATTCAACTTACCTTAATCATTTTGGTTCTAAATAGGATTGCTGCACAGTTGATAAAGGTACTTCTCGGTTTTTCTGAGTTTGATGGGCATCTCAAAAGTGCATACCTTTTATACTTTTAACATAAAAAGGGAAACAGAGAAAGGCTATTCTTATAAAGGGAAATTTTCCTATATTCATCAAGTTGCACCATTACAAGACATAATGAGATTTACAGATCGTTATTATCATTTTGGTCTGAACGGAGAAAGGATATTTTTATTCAAAGTCCGAGTAACGGTTTGACGTGAACATACTAACACTCGTTGTAGAGAGCATGGAACACCTTGGGGCCTCCCCTTTCTCACATCCACAACCTGGAAGAGCATAGAAGAGTACTACAAGGGAAAAAGGTCTCCTATTACGTCATAGAGTTATAGGCTGATTCCCATTCACTTGCTAAATTTCGGGTCATGAAATTTTCTTAGTTCAGTCATCTTCCCCTTTGCAGGTAACAAAGTATATTTCTGTTCACGAGGGTGAAGAATAGCTTTAAAAAAAAAGTTTTTAATGCAACATCTATCAACAAATTGGATGAGTGACAAGATTTCCGATCTGAAGAAAGTCCCTCGTAAGCCACTTATAAAGAGTTGTTAAGGTTTTCATCTACTCTAGATCTATTACACCAAACACGCATGTAGTATTTGATACAACTAATCGATTGAACAATATGAGAGTTTACGCAAACAATCTCTGTCAAGCAAATGAATCATGGTCCTTTGTTTGTTTAGTTGTTTATTTATGTACCTGTTTATTCATCTATAAGGTTAATTCAATCCCAAGAAGTTAACAAAATAAAATAACGCAACAAAAAGGGCCTTTCATTGATAATGAATTTAGTTGTGGGCTTCACTGCTGACGGAAAAGATCCAAAGAGAGAAAAATCATTTTCATTCAAATTCATCTTCATTCATGAATAGATGGTATGACGTTTTAGGCAATATGTGTGTTATAAGAGAATAACTATAACAGGTATTCATAGCTTCTTTTCTCTTCTTTGTTACCAAGCGTGGTCCTCTTTTACCTTCCGGTTCCGCACTCATGAATATAAAGAAGGTTTAAAAATAAACAGCTTATACCCCTAAATGATACCTTAACATGCCCTTTATAATTTTCTGTTTACACTATTGAGTTTAGGTAGAACTGGTTGTAGTTTATTGAAACAACATTGTCTTCCGAAACAAATTTGCTTTTCGTACAGTGTGCCACAATAAACTGATTTGTCTGAAATATACATTTACGGATTGCTAAAGAAATTACAACATCATCCTTAAGGCTTACATATCACAGTCATGTTTCAGCAGACCAAAATAATATTTGAAAGGAAGTAGTTTTAGCAAAAAGAAAAGAAAAGAAAGCTAACACGGGAATCAATTATAATCTATAAGATAATAACTTCAATTTAAAAAAAAGGAGCTTTAAATTGGCAGTGGAGTGCTAGACTTGCTAGACTGCAAAATAATTTTGATTATTATATTAGAATTCTCGATTTCAAAACAATTTCATCTAACGCGCTACACTATTTGTCCTACTTCGGCCCATCCCCGTAAATTGAGAGAAACAGTGTTGATCATAGAATGCTGATCACTTATTTACTAAGGATTTCACAGGATAGATTGCTTTAAGTGTCATTAGCCTTTCAGCTTTCAAATAAAGTGAAAGTTAAATTTAAAAAAAACTGAACATAATGATTAATAATAATGTACAGTTTAATATTCAATTGTTTTTTGTCATAACAAAGCACTCCAAAGTTAGTCAACTCAGTTTTAGAGAGAAGACATGCGAAATGCGATTAAATTCAGAGTGAAGTCTACGTTAAAATAGGCAGTGAGAAAATGGGAAAAGTGCATTGATATTCATTTTAGTAACGAAGAGCACTGATTTGAAATCATTGGGTGATTCCGTTTTGGTATTAACTTTTCCCAACAGGGAATTGTGGTTTTCATCCTTTTGACGTGCATTGGAGCATTTTGCCAGCAATTGAGCTTGGACAAAGTGATCACCAGAGACACCCACCAATCAATTCGGGCACGTTCTCCTAAGCCAAACTCTCCATCTGGAAGATATGCCGAGCCGCGTCAAAATTACCGTGAAGATGACTGCTGTGTCAAGAAGAAGATAGTGCAAAATGGAAAAATCAAGACTCAGTGTCGCAGCGAGCATCCCGATTGTTTCAGTAAATCAGATCCCAGAAGCCCGTATTTTGGGATGTGCGAAACTGTGCGGAACAGTCAAAATGATGTAGTTGCTTGTCGATGCGCTGCTCAAAAATGAGACAGTAACCCTAACTGACCTTTGTTTCATTAAAATCTTTATCATGGGAAGTTCTTAATAATCGCCTTAAAAAAAAAAAAAAGAAAAGAGGCCATTTAGCCTCTGTATTATTGCCTTCTCTGCATCGGAATAATTTGATTTACGATTCTGCACCATTGATGACAATAAGTGATCTCCATAGAGTAAATATTACAGGAGTCAGTTTTCCTTTAAGCTTTCCTCTCTCATTCCTTTTGCTTGATTCAATCACATTAAAACTATTTGTTTACAAGTGTCTTTCGTTATCTAAATTAGCGAAAAATATTTATAGACATATGTAAATGATAGTGAAACTGCTCTTGGGTTTCAAAAAAGAGTGACCCGTTCCAAGTTGATTCCCGTAAGAAACTACCGGCTTATGTAAGCAACGTATAATATAGCCTGTAAGTGCATCACAGAAATCAGAGGGATTGACCTCGAAATTTGTCAGAGAATTTCAACTTCATTTGAGAAAAAACTTTTTATTAGGCTAAATAAATAAATTTTGATCTTGGTTGACGTCTTCCGGTTGAGTATCAACAATGTTTCTAACCGACTGACCTTTTAAGTACACCATAATTTTTATCGGAAGTTGCACTGAACCTGTTGACGATTGAGTGCATGAGCGCATATTCCAGTCGTTTCAGCAAATTAAATGCCGCAAACATTTCCTTTCCTTGTTTTCATTCCGGAAAATATTGTGATTGGCTTTCAGTCCGATGAATGACTGTATCTTTAAGAGGTTTGGGTATCTCAGTAAAGATCATATGACGTTACTTGATAGCCCGACTTATTAATGTGAAAATTGATTACACACATACTTAAATTCACTCTTCAAACCTTTACAAAGAAAGCATTCAGCCTTTTGAAGATTTCACGTGATCTGTGATGAGCAATTAGCATTCCTCATGAAAACCGTCTACTTTGGGGTATAAAAAGACTGGGATTGCTCATTCAATTGCAAATGAAAGCTGCAAAGGCTACTTTTTTACAATTTTATATCCCTATCTATTTGTATGTTTTGGAAATCATGTTTCTGTTGCATTTAGTACTCACTTCCTGATGAAGAGGACGTGAAATGAAGGAAAGATTGGAAAATATTTTAATTGGGTTTACTTTTTAAACAGTTGCTCCAAGTCCTCTTAGAAAGAAAATGACCAAGATGGTTAATAATTGTATTATTCTTATCTGAGCAATGGCGAAAAAAGAGAAAAATCGCAAAATTTAAGTACAAATGGGGAATTAACGGCAAACTGTTCTTCGTTCAGTTTAACTCAATTTGGAATCATCCCGGTTTGTGATATGGTTGTGATTTTATTGGCAACTTTTCAAAATTAAGGACTGTTTAATAAGGTATTCATTATGGTACCAAGACGCATTTAGCTATTTTGCACTTACAGTAGACTTTGAAGTTTATTTCAACTCTTTATTTCACAATCCTTAAACACTCTGCAACAGTAATGTCTTAACGCCACTCATTTAATAATACCTTTATGTTTGAATCATTTTAAATACTTGATTGTAATTTCGGCTGCCAGAAATAATATTGATCTGTTTATGTAAAAAAATAATCATAGCACGTTTACACACAAATCAAGAAACTTTTCCAGTTACTTTTTACCGGCGCATCGACAAGCAATCACATTTTTTCTACCGTCTCTCACAGTTTCACACTGCCCAAACAACTTGCTACCAGGATCAGATTTACTAAAACAATCAGGATGCTCGCTTTGACACTGATATGTGACCCGGTTATTGTAGATAAGCTTCTTCTTCACACAACAGTCGTCATTAGATGGTTGACGCTTGATTCTTTGCAAAACAGAACCTCTTGCAGCATCAATCTGTGTGGCATTCCAAGGAGACTTGGTGGAGTTGAGTAGTTTCTCCTTCAGACCTTGCGGCGAGCAACTTTTTTCATGAAGGAGACAGCAAACAGCAGTGACAAAGATAGCAACCTTGTGAAAGAAATGGAATGCTCCGTTAAGTGTATCTCCTTGAACAGGTGTTGGTTTTTATTTCGAGTCTGCGGGGGGGAGGGGGAACATTCTAATTGTTACTGAATTATTTTATCAAATCTGTTTCGTCAAGTTAAAGATGTTTTTGTGGAAGGACTTATCACACTTCTTTTCACTGGCCTCACTCACAAGATGCCGGCATGAAAGCGCTTAAGATATTTTGAAAGAAATCATTCATCTGTTCAGAGAAATAATGTGTAATTAAACTCACTGCAGTAAGAATAACTGAAGCAGGTAGCACCTGTGCTTTGAACCTGACTTATCACCTGCTTCATACGAGAGTCTTGAAATTCTAGAGTCTATTTTCAACACATCGTACCTTAGTAAGCATTTTGGTCCTATTCTGAACTTGATTAACCCAAGGACAGTAAAGATCCTTCTGATTTCACTGCAGTATGAGATGATGTACCTCTCCTAGAAGCTGTTCCCTTATATAGTTTTTCTATCCACTGTAGACATCTAATTTCATTGATCATATATAAGCATCGTCCAAACAAAGAGAAGCTATTCTTATCAAAAAGATTTGTAATGGTTCAGTGACTGAAATAAGCCGGCAATAAGATCGTTACAGTGAGCATTTAAGACTTGGGGACTCCCCACTTCCCTAAATATGCAACTTGCAAAAGGCTGAAACGAGGTTTGTTCTAAACAAAGACAAAATTTTAGCTGCGTCATGACTGTATGTTATCAATTGACTTGTTTACTTGTAAACTTGCCCAAAATTTCGTCTTTCAGTCGGTTTCTTTTGTGTGAATTTCCCGTCACGAAACAGCCGAAAAGCAAAATAGAATAAAAAGAAACCTTCCAGTCAGATACAGTTCCGTAGGAGAAATAACTTTAAAATAACTTTCTTTTTTTTAACTGAAAACCACAAATTGTCTACTTAAACACCATTATTTAGACGTACGGTACTAACATTTAACTCTAAATAACTTTAAGATAACTTTCTTTTTTTAACTGAAAACCACAAATTGTCTACTTAAACACCATTGTTTAGACGTAAGGTACTAACATTTAACTCAAAAAAAAAACTGCGATAAAATATTTCTTATAAACATTATAATAGTTTTTAAGTTTAAAGGAGCTAGATGAAGCCTTTTCGACATCAACAACTTCATTAACAGTGTTACTTGTAAAATATTCACAGCTTTCAATACTAATTCTTATATTGCGAAAATTGTATACAAAACTAACAAAATGATTAATAGAGGGCTTATTACATGGCGGATGTATATGTATGTTCCTGTACACGATTATGATGTATTGGTCATTAAAATCTGCCATTTTAAAATAACAATTTACGAAAGTTTGGATGAGATGAAATGTTTCCGAATTTCTGAATGGGGAGAGAGGGGGGGAGGGGTCCTCATGTCGGTTGTCGGTTAGAATTTTTTTCTTTGTTGGTGGTTGGTTAAATTTGCTATCTCTGTCGGTAGTCGGTAAATCTTAGACCCTAAATCTTATCTTAAATCTTAGACCCTAGGTCTGAATAGGATATAACCGACAGGGTATAACCGTTGCCTTAAACGACGCTCGTTTAAGGCAAACGGTTATACCCTAAATTGATGATAATAGGCTATTTTTGTCCAAAATAAGATGTTTGTATTAGGTAAAAAAAGAATAACACGATGTTTAACAATAGCGCAAAGGGTAGAATATAACATCTTTCATTTTTTATGAACAGCGAAGCATTCTCAGCCCTCGCTCACTCTCTCAGTCTCTTACCCACTCAGTCATTTGCTCGTTTACTCATACTCTTTCACTAACATTCTCCTTCACCAACTTACTCGATGACTTATTTAATTTCTCACTTACTCCGTCACTTTCTGACAAATTTACACAAATTTACACTTTCTTTTTAACGGCAACATTCAACTGAAGAGAATGTCGAGCATTGTAAAGGTAATAGCGCGCGTTTTATCAGATAAACGTATAGCAAATACTCAGTCGTAGGTACAAAGACCTCAAAAAACAATAAATTTTCGAATTCTGCAGATTACGAAGGTCATGTACGAAAAATAGTTTCCACCCAAGCCCTCTAAAATATTTTTTTTCTATTCTTTCCCAAGTCAATTTTTGAACAAAATCCTGTCTTAGGCTGAGGTAAACTCAGCCTTAAAGTTGAATATTTTTTTGAAGATGAAGGAATCCTTTTTCCTTATGAAACTCCTTTCTTTCCTTTTAACAAAATATTTTTCCATACGTTTTGCGCTTTTAAAGAAGAACTGGCTCCATTTTCGTATAATTCAATTCAGGACTTTTTTCACGATTTATTTAGGAAAACGTATTCGTAGCAAATACGCATCCTTGTAGCAAATATGCATTTTCAGTATTCGGTGACAAAGTGTTGTTTTTTTTTTAACAAAATACGATGAATTGATGGCATTAAGGCACATAAGAGGATAGATCTGATAAGTGACATGCCCTGAAGGAAAAAAAAATTTATCTTTCTCTGATTTCGTTATTTTTAGTTAAATCTTTAATATCCGTGTGTCTTGAAACCGACTTTATAAATTACGTGATCTACCCTCTGAGTAAGGTATCATAAAAACTTGATGTTACTGGTTAGAATACAAGCAATCCTTTTTTCCCAGTGAATGAAAAGGTAAAAAGGTAATTGGACCAAGCGGAAGTGGCTAAGTAGAGAGGGCATACCTTGGGCACTGTTTTTACAGACAGGGTTCATTTGTAACCGTATAGCTTTCGATGACATTACGCCTTTCGTTTACACAGCGCCTATCGTGACCACTACTGAAACGGACTCGTTTTGAAAACGTTATCAAACGTGGAGGGTTTCCAAAACGACTCGGTTCTGTTCGCCGTTCGGCGAGACCGGATCGCTTTGAAAATGGTTACGTTTTGGAACAAATTGGCTGGTTGGCGAAGAGTAAACATGGTGAACCACCACGGAGAGCAGCACTTGCTTAAACAATCAGATTGCATGGGAAGCACAGGGAAAACGGTTAAATAGGTTCCCCGTAAACACTTCAAAACCTTGCGTCTTTTTCGATTCCGTGTCGTGGTCATGAAACCATGTTAATTGATAAATGCGTCGGTATAGACGATCCATCATTCACCCCAAGTTTTGACGCACCGCGTTAGGTTCTTGATCGATTTCTTGATCAGGGACTGCTTCCTTTTCTATTCCTTGAGTCACAAGAACTGCACTCGCGACATAATAATTTGTTCTAAGATATTTGCGCGTGTTCATAGTTTAGCACAGTTACAGTTTATACTTACTACTTAAATCGAATTTGGCAGTTGTAATTTTCTAAAACTAGACTAGTGAGCAGCACTCTTTATGAACAGTAGTTATACAACTTCTTATTCCCTGACGCGTTTCATCTAACTGTCGTAGACTTCTTCAGGGAGTTTTACAAGCTAACACTAAACACCTGTATCTATAAGCCATAGTTAGCGGCTATCTGGAAGCCAATGACCATGAAGGCTTGGCCGGACATACGAACAGGAACAGCGAAGTTGTGAAAATTTGAACTTTTTTTGCGCAAGGTGAGAAAAATATTTGGGGCCACAGTTTGAGCTTAAAACAGTGGTCGTATGTACGTAAGTATTTTTAGTTAAAAATACTTACATACATAGATTCACTATTGTTACAGTTTTCCTGCAACACACAGTAAAATTTAACTCTGTCAGAATATTACTGATAACAATCTTAATACGGGCATGACTGCAGATGAACGTAGTCTTAATTTACCTGAAAAGGATATGTCTGACATGTCTCGCAATTTCAGGAAGTTTTAAACATTAGCGCAATAATCATAAGTATATTGTCCATTAAGAAGTTGAGAGGGAAATCAAAGAACTGTTAAAAGGAAAATTCATGGCAAATCATGTGTACTTGTAAGTTCAACTTGATTTTCCATTTTTTGGTTGTTCAACGGCATTGATTTTGCCTTAAGGAACTCAAACTTAAGGAAAATATATTGACGAACTTCCTTAAAATGAGATGACCTCACTATTTGACAATGAACTGAGACTGGAGTTTCTCGTGTTTCATTTCATTTTCAAAACAGTTCTTTGGCACATTTAGGGCAATTACACTCATAAAGACAAGTTTCTAGTTCAAGGAGAGAAATGTCAAATTTCAATAAAAATCTGATCATTTTCTTAGCTATATTCTAGCGGCGCACCGACAAGAAATCACAACTTTCTTGCTGTTTCTCACAGTTTCACACAGCCCAAATAGTGGACTAGTAGGGTCAGATTTACTAAAACAATCAGGATGCTCGCTCCGACACTGATAAGTAATTCGTCCATTGTAGACAAGCCTCTTCTTCACACAACAGGCATCAAAAGAGACTTGACGCCTGAGGCGTTGCAATATATATCTTCTTGTAGTTTTTGTTTCTGTCGTATTCCAAGAGGGCTGGGAGTAGTTGGTAACTTCGTCATTCAGAACTTGCGGCCAACAAGTTGCTTCGTACAGAAAACAGAAAACAGCGAAGGTAAAGATGAGAGTCTTCTGAAAACAAGGAAATGCTCGGTTAAGAATTTGTAGTTCTCTTCAAACTCGATTTTTATCTCGAGTTTTGGAGGATTGAAGCATTTAAACGGAACCGTAGGGGTTCATCGGTTCTGTTTCGCCATTGAATTTACTTAAAATGTTAAAATATTTCTTGGCTGTGGGAGTATTTTTACTTGCTTATTACCATACTTTCTGTATACTTGCTTCACTTAAAAAATACAATAAGAAAGCAGTTTAAAGGAAAAAAAAGGCACCTCAAAACATCTCAACTACACGAACTGAAATCAGAATAACTGACATTATAAACGTTGTAATAATCATAGCATTTTTTTCCAACTCTGAAATAAGTTCAAGGGCGACATGACATCTTGGAGTCTAACTTCAGTACACCGTACCTTGTTATTCATTTCAGTGCGGTTCAGAATTGTTCCACGTACAGCAAAAATACTTCTTCTCTTTAAAGCGTCAGTATGAAATGATGTTCTTGTCCAAAAAGGTGGCCCTTATATACTTCATCATCAAATCAGGGAACTAGTATCCCATCCATGGCACCATAGTGAGACAAGAAGTCTCCCACTTATTAAAAACTTGACGTCCGGTTAAACAATGGTTATTCTTAACAAAATCAGGGTACATTTTTGACGTAAATTAATTGACAATCGTTACAGAACGTTACGGAAAGCAAGTTAATACTGGGTCTTTTCCCAAACATGAAACTTGTAAAGGAATAAATCCAGGGTAATTCAGTTCTTAGAGAAACTTTAATCAAAAGCGGCCATTTCGTCGGTTGATATACGTTATCATACACGTTTACCAAATTCAGTTTTCGTTTTAAATTCAAGTTTCATTGTTTGTATTTTCCTTTACTAAACAGTTAAAAAACAGAATATACCAACAAACAGCCTTTCCGGTCGGTAAGAGTTCCCGTGAAACAAAATAAATCTTTATGACTATCAACAAGGTAAAGTTTCTCTGTTTTTCAAAACCATAAGTTTTTTTTACAATAATACTGTTATTTTCGATGATAACATTACTTACAATTTAATCAGAGAACGATCACTGCTTACAATACTAAAGTAACTTAAATGGCTAGGTTTTTTCAATACTTATTAGCAGAACAAAAGTCGCATTAATTAGATTGACGTAGTATGGGGATGTACATTTCGATAGAGCTATGCTGTATTAGCTGCAACATCTTCGATTTCATAATATCATTTAACGAAATTTAAACTATGCAAGCATGAGTCGCAAGATTTCCGAATTGACGAGCTCTGGAATTCAGTGTATATAGTAGCTAAAAAATTTTACCCGCTCTATTGAACCGAGAATGCACGTAGCATAAAAATTACAAGATAGGCAGGTCGGATAAGTAAGGTGGAGTCAGATGTGAAAAAAAAGCATTTTTGAGATATAACGTGAGAGTTTCAAATTTAGTAAAATTTATACCAGTGATATCCGCCACTCAATATGTCCGACTTAAACAGAAAAAAAGACATAATTTTTTCCTCCCATGTTTCAGCCTACTGGTCTTTAGAGATCACGTCTTGTGCTGAAGATTTTACCGGATAGACTGATTTTGTTATTATTAGCTTTTCAGCTTCTAAGTAAAGTGGAAGTCAATTCAAAGAAGAAGAACGTGCTTCTTCATATAGCTTGGCCAGCGCTTGGAAATCAATTCGTAATGTAACATTCATAATTTTATGTAGTCTCGTTTGCTTTCTTAAAGCATTTTCCACTTCGGCCTAAATTTATCTTTTTATTTCGCAGTAGGGGAAGAAACCAGGTTTCATATAACGATTGTTGGCATGTTTTCGTGAGATATTTATTTTGCACGGAAGACGTTGTCAGTATAAAATCAGAAGGAATGACATTGTGTCTTATATTAGTGCAACGGACACTATGTTGGATTTACTATTTTTGGAAAATTTTAACAACAAAGCGAGCGGCCTCTCGGTATAAGAACAGTCACTCGTTCATTCGCTCATCCTCATACTTTCTGTCTCACTCACTTACTCACTCAGTGCTTAGCCGAGGCGCTTAGCTTGAAATTTATATAATACTTGCATTCTTGGCTTGACAGACGGCTGGCAAAACCCTGATAGATTCTACATATTGGAATCCAGAGCTTACCGAGTCAGAAATCTTGCAACTCAATTATCTATGCTTACCTAAAATTTTATTTAACAAATAAAGAAGCCTTGACTGTGTTCTGTTCTGTTGTAAAGCATGGTGAACTTATATATATATATCGTTAGTTGTAGTAAAAGAGGAAAATCTCCCCAAAAAAATTTAAAGAAAAAGAGAATACTGATGAATTGCGCACGCTGTTCAGTTCATCTTTACTCATAATTATCTCAGACTTTCATGAGGCTTTAATTTCTTCCATAAGAGTTCAAACATAATTATGGACAATGAACAAGTAATCGACACAGCAATGAGTCTTTGAAGTCTTTTTTTTTCTCATGATCTCATTTTATTCTTATTTTCTTAACAATTCTTTTTATTGGCATTTTTACAGTACTTTAATATGATTTATCTCAATCGTAGGGGAAAAAAATTCAATTACATTTCTATAGAAATATGTATAACTTTCTCAGCCGGCTATATTCTAGCGGCGCATCGACAAGCAATTACAACTTTCTTACTGTTCCTCACAGTTTCACACTGCCCAAATAACTTGCTTCCGGGATCAGATACAGCGAAACAATCAGGGTGCTCACTTTGACACTGATAGGTGATTCGTCCATTGTAGATAAGCGTCTTCTTCACACAACAGTCATCACTAGAGACTTGACGCTTGACTCGTTGAGAAATAAAACTTTTGGTCTCTGTCATATTCCGAGGGAACTGGATGGAATTGGTGACTTCCTTATTCAGACCTTGCGGCCAACAGGTTGTTCCGTGAAGAAAACAGAAAACTATAAAGGCAAAGATGACAGTCTTCTGAAAGCAAAGGAAAATTGGGTTGAAGTTTTAGTTTTTCCTTATCGATTTTAATTTAAAGCTTTACCGCGCTCTCTATTCAGGGTGTTTTGTAACACTTTCAAATTTTCTTTACGGGAGAATCTTTTTCATTGCTTGATATTTTCCAAAGTTTTTTTCAAGGATTTTTGAAAACATATGGGCAGGAATGTCATCGAATTCCTTTGCAAAAATTATAGTTCTTCAGGTTAATTACGTGTGGGTGAAAAGTAACTCTAGTAATAAAAATTTGAGGTATTTTGCTGATCAAAGAATATGAATTATCACTCAAGTAGTAAAGGGGTGTTTAGAAGTTTGAATTCGAAATTCAACTTACCTTAATCATTTTGGTTTTAAATAGGATTGCTGCACTGTTGATAAAGGTACTTCTCGGTTTTTCTGAGTTTGATGGGCATCTCAAAAGTGCATACCTTTTATACTTTTAACATAAAAAGGGAAACAGAGAAAGGCTATTCTTATAAAGGGAAATTTTCCTATATTCATCAAGTTGCACCATTACAAGACATAATGAGATTTACAAATCGTTATTATCATTTTGGTCTGAACGGAGAAAGGATATTTTTATTCAAAGTCCGAGTAACGGTTTGACGTGAACATACTAACACTCGTTGTAGAGAGCATGGAACACCTTGGGGCCTCCCCTTTCTCACATCCACAACCTGGAAGAGCATAGAAGAGTACTACAAGGGAAAAAGGTCTCCTATTACGTCATAGAGTTATAGGTTGATTCCCATTCACTTGCTAAATTTCGGGTCATGAAATTTTCTTAGTTCAGTCATCTTCCCCTTTGCAGGTAACAAAGTATATTTCTGTTCACGAGGGTGAAGAATAGCTTTAAAAAAAAAGTTTTTAATACAACATCTATCAACAAATTGGATGAGTGACAAGATTTCCGATCTGAAGAAACTCCCTCGTAAGCCACTTATAAAGAGTTGTTAAGGTTTTCATCTACTCTAGATCTATTACACCAAACACGCATGTAGTATTTGATACAACTAATCGATTGAACAATATGAGAGTTTACGCAAACAATCTCTGTCAAGCAAATGAATCATGTTCCTTTGTTTGTTTAGTTGTTTATTTATGTACCTGTTTATTCATCTATAAGTTTAATTCAATCCCAAGAAGTTAACAAAATAAAATAACGCAACAAAAAGGGCCTTTCATTGATAATGAATTTAGTTGTGGGCTTCACTGCTGACGGAAAAGATCCAAAGAGAGAAAAATCATTTTCATTCAAATTCATCTTCATTCATGAATAGATGGTATGACGTTTTAGGCAATATGTGTGTTATAAGAGAATAACTATAACAGGTATTAATAGCTTCTTTTCTCTTCTTTGTTACTAAGCGTGCTCCTCTTTTACCTTCCGGTTCCGCACTCATGAATATAAAGAAGGTTTAAAAATAAACAGCTTATACCACTGAATGATACCTTAACATGCCCTTTATAATTTTCTGTTTACACTATTGAGTTTACGTAGAACCGGTTGTAGTTTATTGAAACAACATTGTCTTCAGAAACAGATTTGCTTTTCGTACAGTGTGCCACAATAAACTGATTTGTCTGAAATATGCATTTACGGATTGCTAAAGAAACTACAACATCATCCTTAAGGCTTACATATCACAGTCATGTTTCAGCAGACCAAAATAATATTTGAAAGGAAGTAGTTTTAGCAAAAAGAAAAGAAAAGAAAGCTAACAGGGGAATCAATTATAATCTATAAGATAATAACTTCAATTTAAAAAAAAGGTAGCTTTAAATTGGTAGTGGAGTGATAGACTTGCTAGACTGCAAAATAATTTTGATTATTATATTAGAATTCTCGATTTCAAAACAATTTCATCTAACGCGCTACACTATTTGTCCTACTTCAGCCCACCCCCTTAAATTGAGAGAAACAGTGTTGATCATAGAATGCTGATCACTTATTTACTAAGGATTTCACAGGATAGACTGCTTTAAGTGTCATTAGCCTTTCAGCTTTCAAATAAAGTGAAAGTTAAATTAAAAAAAAACTGAACATAATGATTAATAATAATGTACAGTTTAATATTCAATTTGTTTTTGTCATAACAAAGCACTTCAAAGTTAGCTTCAAATTTTATATTCCAGGAAGGGTAAGATTCAAGGTCTTATATGCCTTCTATAACGATTGCTGCGATGTCTTTACGTCAAACTGTTTCTGGGAAAAATTAATTTTCTGCAGAGAACATAAGAAACCTTTGCTTGCCGCAGAATCGCAAAGAAATACTTAAAAACACCGCACAACCGCATGAAAACTTGAAGGAACGCCGGCTACGCAATATACCTGATAGTTATGAGAAATTTAGACACATAGCTGATCAAATATCAAAACTATATTAGATACGTGCACGTATCATCAATAGAGTCGATTTACTGCTGGCAGTCTTGAGTTTAAATCGTCCTTGCTTACTTTTCTAATGTTAAGTTTTGTTTTGTTTGTTTGTTTGTTTGTTTGTTTTTTAATTGTTGTTTTCAAATCCTTTAATTATAAGTTTTTCATACTTGTCTCTGAAATCTTCTGAACCATAATCATTACAAAATTAATTATAGTTGCTGGAGAGCTTGAATTTAATTTAATTGTGACTGAGAAGGCGATGCGGTTAACGACATATGCGCGTGGCCCTACTGAAAAACAGAACCACTTCAACGCAAATAATTTCGTTTAATTAAGCCTTACTCTGGAGCTTTAACAACAAAAGAACGATCACCGCAGGATGTGGGACTTTACAGAGCATCACCGCAAATCCCAATGTCCCTTGTTTCTTCGTCCTGAAGATATTTTAAACAAACTTTAGATACGAAATTATTTCTTGTGATGGTGCAACGAACTTGAGCTTTCTCTCTTCATTAACGTTCAAGTACAAAGCGAACAGATTCACCACAGAGAACACCCATTAGTAACTACGGTGAACTCAACAAGCTTAGATATATCTTTCACCACCTGAAGGTCAATTTGTAACCGGACAAAAATGGTACGTATGTTCAATTAAGAATCAAAGTTGTATGATGCCTCTAACTAATTTCTATCAAAAATTGTGAAGGAAAACACTAAATCTACTACGTTAAGAAGTATAGTTTCTTTCTTTTCTTTGTTTTTTTTGAGAAGTAAATTTTATCTGAAACAACTAACACAGAAACTCCGTGACACTTGCGCTTGACACTGACAAAAGAATTAAATCAGTGGTGTTCTTTAGCATTTCTTCGGTACCAAAAAACAAACAAATAACCACATAGATGAACCGCCAAAGATGCTGCTTTAACAGGAAAATATAGTAATTTTTACGAGTGTTTGTTTGGAATATATTTATGCATAATCTTTTTATGTTAACAATTTTCGATATTTTCAAGTTCTTTCGCTATAGTATTTAAAAAAAGATAGAAAAGCCACAGTAGTTTTTCAATTGCCAACTATTATATTTTACACGGCTGTGGATATATGAAAGTCATATTTGAACTGCGGATATAGACGTGAATATGAAAGCGATCTTCGCAGTTATGAACACTGCTTGAAAAGAAGGCCTGAAAAAAAGTTCAGGCCTGTACGGGATTTGAACCCGTGACCTTTGTGATATCGGTGCAGTGCTCTACCAGCTGAGCTAACAAGCCAGCTAGGAGCTCGTTGCTGTGTTGGTTCCAAATAAACCCGTGAAGTGGTGAATAAACGGCTGTGAATATATGAGAGTCATATATTTAAACTGCGGATAAAGACGTGAATATGAAAGTGATCTTCGTAGTTATGAACACTACTTAAGCAGTAGTGAAAAGAAGGCCTGATAGCATTCATTCTAATGTAAGCATACATATTCTCCATACTATTCTCTATACATCTCCTTAAGTGCTAACAAGGAGAATTTGTCTGAAAATCAAGAGCGTCTTTAGTTGGTGATCATTTCTTTTACTCTCGTGACTTCAATATGTGATTCAGGGGTGATAATGTAAGGAGAAATTAGATGCTAGTCACTCTTCGGGGTCAAAGGGTTAACTATCTTACTGTCGAAGCCCAGCCATCAGTATTTTTGTTTATCCATTATACAATCGACACTTTGTAACCAAACTCACATTTACGAGTTTTTTGGCGGACTGCCATTTATGTCCACTGAAATTCTTTCTCTATAAATGAATTACGAAAGCCCAACTCAGACGTGACCAAACGAAACATCATTTTCCTTACAGAGGGCTACTATCCTCGCCATTGTTTTCTTCGTTCTTCACGAAGCAACCTGTTTGCCTCAAGGTCTAGGAAGGCAAGTCTATCACTTCACCTTGTCACCCTGGAATAGCTCAGAGATCAAACAGTCAGCAACAAGCTCCATCCCAGTACGTGTACGTGTACGTGTCAAGCGTCAAACTCATGACAGGTGTTGTGTTAAAAAGATTCTTGTCTTGCATGGAAGAAGAACGTTTCAATGCCAGGAAGAGCACCCAGACTGTTTTAGTAAAACAGATTCTCATAGCCAGAAGTCCTTTGGAATGTGTGAAACCGTTAGAGACACCGATAATTTTGTGATTGCCTGTCGTTGCGCCGCTAAAAAATAATAGAATTTTATTGTTAAATACTGTAAAGTGCTCATTCGATGAAGTTTGTAACCGGTTGTTTTAATAAGATAAAGAAAATCTAAAATGCACTTCAAAGTCTCATGATATTAATGTTCCCGCGTCTAACATGTGGGTTACGCGCGGTATCTTAGAAAAATTGTTTACTTTTGTTGGTTTGGTTTCAAGCTTTAACTTCAAACCAGGTAAAAAAAAAATGACGAGAGAAAGTGGAACTGACCGAGTGATTGACTCTCTCACAAACCGAATCATTCTCCGTGTTACAAAGGCCAACTACCTGTTCAAGCTGGTAAACTGGCCGTGTCCTTAGCGTCAGCCTGATTTGGAATTACGATAAAATCGGCTATCAACGGTTTATATTTCCAATGGGTCAAGAGTGAAAGAATCCGAAAAGAGTTTACCCAAACACACTAAATATTCTGTGTAAATATACTAGATGCGGTTCTGTAAAGTCAATTTTCCATAATTCATAGCTTCTTTTCGTTTTAAACAAAGTAGGTTTATCAATGGATTGTCTTAGAAACACATGTAAGGTCAAGGTTTGAAAATACAGTTACACATCCTCACCCAGACATGACTTAATTTTCCACCCCAACGCCATCTCTCCATTGCTCTTCCTTGGGGGGGGGGGGGGGGGGGGGGTACATAACATTTGACAAAGTTTTAGGTTGGCAGTGGTATATCCTATTATAAAACATACTGGTAAGTAAAGAAGACCTATTGCAATATCAAGTTTATGCATAACTGTATATCCTCTATTAAGTACATAAGCACTTGCTCAACACAATGTTCTTCTTACTGTTTCAATGTAGAAATCAGACAGGTACACATGTACAAAGTGCACCTATGTGCATACTTTTTACAGCTTTTCTATTTCTTCTTACAATATGTCCAACATTATTTTATCACAATATAAGAGGCTTCTATCTGACCTTTACTACTCCAAAATAAAATAGCTTGGAAAATTGGCATATAGTTGGTACTGTAGAGAGGCTTATTCACACTGAAGAGAGTCTTATTCACACAAATACCTTTGCTTGTAAATAAGCTTCATGTGCATATACATTGGGTTTAAGTATTTAATTAAATCACACTAGACTTGTTTAAAAGAGCTATGTGTACCTGTGCATCATTTAAGCATCTAAAAAATTTTCACCCATGGTAATATCTATCCTGAACTAACATTTTTTGTATTTTGTTTAGTCCAGCTTTTTGTGTTTGTCACCTTACACAAGCGTGGGAGCATGCCCCTGATCCTCCAAGAAGGGCAACGCAATATGTTCTCCTAACTATGCAAATATAATTAAACCCAGCTATCAACTTTGTCAGTTCAGATCATACAAGAGTTAAATTTTTTTAATAAACTGACCAAAAATAAGGGAGAATGACAAAGATAGCATAAATTGACAAAAGCTGATGATTGTGGCCTAAAGATTTAATATCATATGTGTAAGTTACATGTAAATTGAACAATCTGCCATATATCCCCATCAAATGGGCTTTTCACTACTCAGTTTCAAGATTTTCAAATCAAACAACAATTGTAAAAGAAATATTTAAGTCTTGTGCTCCATAGGTTTGAACTCCTCAATATTCACTTGCATGTTCATGTAGATACATACCATGTATCTGCCTGTAAAAATCTAATTGTCACCAAGTCGCTGTGAAGAAATATTCTGCGGAATGGCAATCTGTAGAGAGTCTAGCATGTT
Organism: Pocillopora verrucosa; assembly: GCF_036669915.1. NCBI lineage: Eukaryota > Metazoa > Cnidaria > Anthozoa > Scleractinia > Pocilloporidae > Pocillopora > Pocillopora verrucosa. The sequence continues at coordinate 5,615,753 of NC_089315.1, read as the reverse complement.
CTCTAGTTCTAAAAAACCCTCCTCTTCGTGGGCTTGGTTCACACTCTGATACCTCTCACTTATCTGTGTTGCCGCCCAGGCAGCGAATTTAGAATTTTCCTTCTTGGCCTTAACATCTTTGGAGGCATTTGCTAAATGAGCAGAGGCCATGAAAAAGCCAAACAGAGCCCTCATGTTGTTATTATCGAGTTTGAGAGCTTGTGCGAAGTATTTCCTTGCCTTTTCCACGTTTTCGTTTCCCCCAAGGGTATACAGGATTTCGGCATGCCTCTGATGGAACAGATGGTTGTGAGGATTTATTAAGATCAATTCTTCCATGCAGAACTTCGCCTTTTTGTAATCCTGCTGTGAGATGTAGAGCTCAACTAACTCATTCCACGCCTCTTGATCACTCATGAACTTCTTCAAATATTCGTTCAACACTTTAACTGCTTCCCCAACCTTGTTCTGCGCCTTGAGGATGGCGATCAGCCTTTTACGGACTGCACCGTTCGCTGGTTCGGCCTCCAGAATCTTCTCATAAATCTGTTCGGCTTCGTCGTATTTATCAAACGATTCCAGGCGCATTGCATTGAGTTTTTTGACTCGTACGCTATTAGGAAATTGTGATTTGAGTTCCCTCAAGCACATGGTCGCCAAATCCATTTTTCGACAGTCGATCGAAGCCAAGAATACTTGCTCATAGATCGTCCACAGCTCGTCTCCAAGTTTATTTCCATGCTCGAAAATAAGACATTCGCCAAATTCAGTGACCTCTTCACTGTTTCGAAGAGGTTCATCGCGCCATTGTCTCATTTTTTGCCTGGCGACTTCAATGTCGATTACTTCGTCCGCCATCTTGAACTGTTAGTGGCGCTTATCATTTTTGTCTAGGGTAGGGAGGGAAAAATCGTTATTTCATCGCTTTTAATATTTTGGCCAGAAAAGAAAAAGAAAAATCGCTAATTGGAATGGAAAAATGTGTATTTAAATGTTTTTTATTTGTTTCAGTGCGCTTTAATTGCAGATCGAAGTTTGTTTTTATACTCCCCAAACGTAAGTAACTTCCTCACCCTTCCCCTGACATAATTATAGGGCCTTGTGCTTTCTTGGACGAGAGAGATTGGTATAGACCTGTCATGAAAATAAAAATGGCGTCTTCAGCTGTGTGATTTGAAGATCATAAGCGATATCTTGAAAGATTGCCGTTAATGTTAATCTTCACATCAGATACTAAACAACGGGCTCTTTTAGGGGGAAAATCATGAATGTCATTTTGGCAGTGAAGCAGTACGTCACAAAGATGATCGCAGATAGTGGGCAAGGAATGAAAGTTCTTCTTATGGACAAGGAAACAGTAAGCGACAATATTCCAGCTGAGATTGATGAATGGTTTGCATGACCCTGTGGAGTTAATATTTTTATCCATTCTCTTTTTGCCTCTTATTTCTGAATTTTACATAATTGGAAGTTCCTTATTGTAGCTTTGTAAACCTTTCTTTTAAAGTGGCCTTTGTAAATTTGTTCTCGGCATATAATACTATGTAAATAATTCCTGTAAATCTAAATCTAAATTAACATTCTTAATGTATCAAGAGGGCGAAACAGCACTGAGGATGTTAAGCTGTGAAAGTCTTTGAAATTCACCAAAGGATTTCAAGATGTTTGCAATGAACACCCTAATATCTCTTGATCAGCTACCATGAGCACTTTATTCACCTTAGTGGCACTCTACCTGGAGCACTAATGGTTGGGTGAAATAAAATCAGCTTGAACCATTTTCATGTTATAAGTCATTATTTTCTTTCAATTTTTTTTTCTGTGAGTTACAGCTGTGTCTTTCCCTGAACAAAACAAATGTTTAAAATGTTGTTTGTTTGGTTTTTTTTTTAATAGACAGGTGTGGTGAGTATGGTATACAGTCAGAGTGAGGTGCTGCAAAAGGAGGTGTATCTTTTTGAAAGAATTGACACCAGTGGACGAGAAACAATGAAGCATTTAAAGGCTATTTGCTTCTTGAGACCAACAAAGGTACATTGGTGAAACAAGCTCCTAATTATAGGAACAAAATTGTGATAGTGTAGCATGACTGTCTGGGTGAGAGCAGTCCTGAGAAACGATTTTGTCAGTAATAGAGTGATGTTTTTACAACTTGAACAAATGTCGTCATCAGAGTCAAGATTCAACTTTCAGTGAAAGGCAGAGTCAAGAGTCAGAGTCAGAGTCAAGAGTCCGAGCCAAGAATTAAAGTCACTTGACTCTGACGATGATTTCTGCTCAGGTTATTGAGACATGTGTCATGATTATTCCCACAACAGTCCTTCTTAGGACGACACTCACCTGGATGATCAAACTATAATGTACACCATTACATGTTACCACAGGTTTCAAACCATTTGCAAACAAAAATTCTGGGAAAGGTTGACAGAACCCAGATCAAATTTGTAATTCTCCTCACTGTCAACCATACAATTCTTATAATGTTAGTTCAGAGAATTTAGTATTGGATCAACTAATCATCCCCAAATATTTTTCTTTATTCTCATCACTTATCCACTTGATATTGCATTGATATTGTAAGGAGAAATTCTGTCTCGGTCACTCATGGGAGTTAAAGGCTTAAAATAATCCTGGATTCCTAGCATGCAAAAAGTAACGTTTTGCTGTGGCAGTTAAACATGGGTTGTTTCTAATCTAGAATAAGAGGAAAAATTTTTGCAACACTCTACCACCTTTAAATGTTTTCTCTAACTTTTATTTTTCTCTCCCTCTGCCCCTTTTCCCAATTTTGTTTGGTGGGGGGGGGGGGGGGGGTGGGAGGAAGACTTTCAAGATATTTTATTATTAGAGATGAGTTGCAAAATTTTTTTTCTTGTATGTGAGTTGAGTAGAAGGTTGTCAACTACCTACAATAGGGAGGTATGCTAACTATATTTGCCACTACTGTGGCTTTGAATATTTCTCTTATATTCTCTACCCTTTGCTTTTTATTTAAAAAGGAGAATGTGGAGCACCTTTGCAGTGAACTAAAAAATCCAAAATATGGAACATATTACCTATGTGAGTATTCTCAAAATCTAAATAGTGAATTATTTAATTTTACTTGCAAAATAAACAGAGTTGAGAGGGTGACTAGTCAGGAATTCTCTGGACATTGATTGTACTGATATTAACACTGAGATTTGTCATGTGAGGAATGAATTGATGAGGAATGTTCTGTCTCACATAGCATTATGTCCATTTAATGTCCATGTCTCTTTTTTTTTATTTTTAATTTCAGTCATAAACTTACTGGACGGTATTTTGTTTCGTCTTCAATTCACTTAGCATGCCAGACCTTTCTGATTGACTTGTTCTGAGTCCCCTTCCTCATGGAGGCTCACATATTTTTTTAGTCCTGTTCATGTGACTTGGAGAAATAAATGCCTTTCTTCAGAACTCTCTTAGACTTATTACTTGGTACCTTGTATTTCAGACTTTTCCAATTTCATTGTCAAGCCCAGTATCAGAGCAATTGCAGAAGCAGATGATCATGAAGTTGTAAGAGAAGTCCAGGTGATATTAGAATTTTAAGAACATTATAACTGGCAATAATGATATTCTCTTAATGGTTCAAATACATTCATTTCTATGGCAACCCATAACCTACATGTAACTAGGCATTTTCTGGAGTCCCGATGTGTTCACACATCTTGATTTGAACATCTTTTTTGTGAAAATGCCTGCATTCTCAGGGGCTATATACAATCTAAGCAAGGTTTTAACACAGATCTCTCTTATGATGTAAAGTCCTGTTAACTGACATTAATGATGCTCCATAGCATTTCTTTGTTCTAGAAGTTTGCATGTTTGTGTACTTTTTTTTTTGTTTGTTCATATTTTATTCCTCACAGAAGATCCTACCCCTGGTGAACCAGCTCTTCTGCCCTATTCACCCCTCCCCCCTCCCCATGTATTGTTTCTTCTTTCACCCTGGAGGGGTGGAACTGATTTATTTGTGTGTTATTTCTTTATTTGGGGCAGGAATTTTACTCTGACTATTTTGCTGTTAGTCCACATGTATTTTCACTAAATCTTCCAAGTTGTTCACGGGTGAGTGTTTCTTGTTTGGAAATATTACATTCACTAGTTTACAAGAATAAATGTGTTGAAAAAATGGAATAGGTAGACCATTTGTCATAAGCTTAGGGTAACAAATAGTCTGATCACTCTGAGTGGATTTGATTCTCCTCCAATGTGAGCTGATTCTCTACCATCTGAACTGCAGAAAACTAATTGTTTACCAAAATAAATGGTTAGTAATACATAATCTGTTTTTTCTTTTTTGTCCAAACTGTAATGTTCATTTCAAACTTTTAAATTATTTACAAAAACATGGTGAACTCCCTGAACCTTGAGCATCTTTTTCTTTATACTTCACAAGTGCACACTATTATGTCAGCCTAGATTACACAGGTCTGGAATACTACATAAATCTATAATCTTCTGAACACTAGTTGGTGAGGGAGGCAAGTTTCATTTGTCACAATTTTCTTGCAAACTACTGTGATCAGCAGTGTTGTTATGAGTTGAATCCTGACACAAGATTTTACCTATTAACATTGTTATTACAAATTTTTTTTCTCCAAGGGTGGATCTTGGGATGGTGAGGCATTAGATCGCTCCTGCCAGGGTATTTTGGCTGTGTTATTGTCATTAAAGAAATGCCCTTTGATAAGATATCAACAGTCCTCTGAGATGGCTCAAAGACTTGCTGAAAATATCAAGGTCAGAACTGTAATGGAATCTTTGTTTGATCTGATCACCATTATTTGATCAAAATAATAAATGTATCCTTCACAAATGTCTTACTGCAATTAAGGGAGATGCAGGTTGTTATACTATTTAATAATAAATCTTTTCTTAATAAGTAGAAGGTTGCAGGAATCTTTCTTTGCTGCTTTCTTGTAGATAGCATAAATTTATACTGTAGCAATCTCATATGGATTTTTTCTCTGGCCTAAGTATATTTTATACAGTTGGACTCCTGATTTCAATGTTAGGCGTCAGATGTACATGGAGCTCACCAGACCCTTTCGTTTATAATTGACTTTTTATGTTTAGCACAAGATAAATGAGGAGGCTTCACTGTTTGACTTCAGAAGAACCGATGTTCCTCCCGTGCTGTTGATTTTAGACAGACGAGATGATCCAGTAACACCTCTGCTAAACCAAGTGGGTACTTACACTGTTATCTACATATAAGTTAACATACCTTGAGTAATTAAGGGACGTGCGTTGTAGAATAAACTACGTAATATGTATATTCCGAGCGTTTGTACTCGCTGTTGTCGTCGCCAAGGGTAGTCAACAGATTGCTAAGAATTTTAGACAACTTGCTCGATGAAAATACCTTTTCATACCATCTTTGCCGGGAGAATTTACTCGAACCATACATTCCCTGCCTCTTAATTCCCCGCGATTTTTCCGTTTAGCGGTGTGTTTGTTTGGTTAAAACTCAGGGTGACTGTCAGGTGAGAATCTACGTTATACAAGTTTTCGTTTATTTATGTTCCATTTAGTGGACTTACCAGGCAATGGTACATGAACTGATTGGTTTGAGAAATAACAGAGTGGATCTGTCCAGGTGCCCTGGCATCACAAAAGAACTTCAGGTATCAAAATTTGCGTTTCTGCCCTAAGGATGAAAGTTCATTGATATTATGCTGATCTTACTCTTCATTCGATGACGCACTTTAGACTTAGGCTTTAGGGGGTTCACAACTACCGAAGTTTATCTCGATTTCCTCAGCAGGAATTAAAAAAGAACAGGGACGGGTTTCTACTTGTTGATCATCGCAGTTTACGCCCATAATTTGCTGGTATGTTTTCATACCCCGGCCACTGAGTTGATAAAGGCATGGGGAGAATTAAGAGTCTAAACAACGAGCAATGAACAATTCCGGTTGCGCTCGAATCAGGCCCTTTAGATGTGTTTAGAAAATTAAAGATGAGTAATTTGAATAAGAATAAGAGAGAAAGATTTGCTTTTCGTGTTGTTAAGAGCGTGCGACATAAAAAAAATTCTGAGTCCCCATGAAGAATCGAACCTCAGATCTTCGGATTCCGCGCTCAGATTCTCAACCATGAGCGTCATCATTACGATGGTCATGTATGACACGCATCCCGCGTCCTGAGTGGGAGGTAGGTAAACTGCCGTAGTAAATTTTGAAAAGCCTACGATGTGCGCAACGTCCCTTTGTCCACACGAAACGCTCGAAACGTCAAAAAATTTAAAACCGAAAAGAGTTTAAAAATTCGTTCTCTGCACCTTTTTCGTGATGTAGTGTTTAGCGTGCACCGCTTCGTGTTGTTTTCTGCGCCCCCTGCACTTTTCAGTTTGACCAGCTTTTGGTGGAATAATTTTAATGATGTTCTTCATGACTGTTTTGTAACAGGAAGTCGTCTTATCAGCCGAACACGACGAGTTTTATCAACGGGTAAGCTTTTAATTCCAGAATACCAAGCAGCACATTGTTGTTTCCAAAAGAAAAACAAAAAAAAAATCCGTTCATTAACATACACTTTTTTTTTATTTTCTTATTTTTTTATCAGAACATGTATCTCAATTTTGGAGAAATTGGCCAAAACATCAAAACACTGATGACGGAGTTTCAGCAGAACGTGAAGAGTAACCAGCGTCTAGAGTCCATTTCCGATATGAAGGTAAGTCTTAGTGTATATCTCTAAGAACTAACTCGAATGTGGAAGTACATCAATGTGATAAAGCCACAAGAACTTTGGTCAAACAGCTTTTAACTGTCATCGCCCAAATAGTCATCTGCGTACACTACTGATGTCGGACAACGTTTTTTGAAGTAACTCTGTGCTTTCCCTATTTACACCGACAAAAACATGTTTTGGCAGTTTTGTGGAAAGAATATGAAACATTTTTCTGGCGGCACGAGACGTGTGAAGGAATAACTTCTTGAGTACAAAATTTGCAAGTGTAGATGACTTGACAGCGACACTTGTTACGGCAATTGTGAATGGTGAAAGGACAATTCTACTTTGGCCAGTATTTTCCTTGACAACATGGACAAGCAAGACAACATCAGCTCATTTTCTCGTGTGACTGACAAGCCATCCTTGCTGAGGCATAAATGTATATCGTTTGTCAAGAAAAACTTGCTAAATAAATGTAGCTGTAGTATTTCATGATTCTTCCTTGCGATTAGATGTACTCGGTGTTTTGCAAAAGTCAACTGTTTGGCTTTGTATGTGTTTTTTTTTCCAATAGGCTTTTGTTGAGAATTATCCTCAGTTTAAGAAGATGTCGGGAACAGTGTCTAAACATGTTACTATTGTTGGTGAGTTGTCTCGTCTGGTTCAAGACAAGTCACTTTTGGATGTCTCCGAAGTGGAACAAGATCTCGCCTGTCAGAACGACCATTCATCTGCCTTACAGGTACAGAACCTTGCTAAATTAGAGGAAGTCGCCAAGTTTTTCTGAAATTTGCAGGACATTTCTTCTTATTTCGTATCAAACTGATTTTGTTGAAATACTGGCGATTTACAAGTGCATATACCGTTAAGTCAATCAAACCTCGAAATACTAAGATAGACGTTTTGTAGCGAAGTGAAACGGAGTTGTTTGATAAAGATTGATAATTCCGTAATTTTCGAAAAGCTTTTTTTTATTTCAATTATGAACTCATTGAAGTCATTTTGGTGATGTATGATGTTTGAGAAATAACCTTTTATGAACGTAACCACAGTAAGGAAAGTCATCAGAAGGAAAAGCGATGCTAAACCTTTAACCCAATGTTAACCCGTAGTCAGTGTTAAGCCTTTGACTTCTAAGAGTGACCAGCATGTAATTTCTCCTTACAATATCACCCCTAAATTACACATCAAGATCACGAGAAAAGGGGAAATAATTTATCAAATAGAGAAGCTGTAAATTGTTAAAATGTGAAGAGAACAGTTTGGAGAATATGCATACTGATGGTTGGATACAAAGGTTTAATAGTTTGGTTTGAGTGATTTATTTGAGAAATAAAATAGTATCGTTCTAAAAATCTTTCTTGATTAAAAAAAAAGTGTGGAAAAGTGTATGTTTTTATAGTTGGATTTTCAGTTCATCGTACTATAAATTTCTACAGAATGTCCGTCGGCAACTCGCCAATGAGAATGTGTCTGAGCTGGACATGGTTAGGATGGTGTCCCTGTACGCGCTTCGTTACGAAAAACATAGCAGCAATGACGTGGGTGGCCTGTTGAACATGTTGTCAAGAAGAGGGGTCAGCGAACCTCTTAAGAAGGTGCGTATCATTAGAGCTGTATGGTTTCCTAGCAACTACAGTAGAAGTTTCCGGATCTCCTAGGCTTACATTTTTGCGTAACCTAATTGAACTGTCCAATCAAATGCGATCGTGATGTTCTTTGAATTAGGAAGTGCTCGCGGTTCTTGCCACCATGTGTGTTCACCTGTTTCCGTCTTCTGTTTGTAAGAGCATGTATTTTCTCCAGTTGTTTTTAGAGCGCAACTGCAGTAAGTTTGGTGTTGTATGGTATTCAATTTGTCGAAAATCGAAATCTTAATTGTACATCCTTAAACCCACAAAAAAAGGGCTCTGTTTCTGCAGGGCCGTATTCAAACCGTTCTGGTGGACTCCTTTGATTAAGAATTTAAGTGAAAATTTTTCTGGTTGCGCGCAACAAAATTTTAGGCGAACCCCAAATTTAGTAGAACATCAGATCGTTTTCTAGCCAATGCTTTCGTGGTACCATATTATATGCAAAATATGTTTCCTCGCTTTCGTTCTCATTAACGCCCCTCATCTCCACCCAGAAAAAAAGACTGCATTCCCCTTTTCGAAAGAGCTGGTAAATGGATAAAGTAGTTTAAGCTCTAAAACAACTTCAAAATGTAAAGCATCCGTTAGAACGTGTGTACTCAGCTTTTTTATGTATACCTTTATTGATGGCTCTCTCCCATATGTCTTTTTACAATGTGACTACCCTTTTCGTGTAATACATGTAACGCCTTTTAAATATGCTTTACCTTATAAAAGGGTCGTTCTATGTTATTCATTTCAACTCTTAAAGCTATGTAAATTATTTTAAATACAACCAGTAATTTATAAAGTTCGTCTACCGCGTGTTGACATGGTATTTTATCTGATCTCTATGCGAGACACATACCACTCAGGCTTGAAAACAAACGGGTAAATTTCTAAGGTAAATTGACTTCTTTTTTTCTTCGAAGCAATCGACAGAGTAAGAAAATGCGCCCACTCTTGTGTTTCTTCTGTTTTGTTTTGTATTTGTATATATATATACATACTTAAACCTTCCATTTCAAAAAGAATCTATCAAATTATGCCGAATAACTTGCGTAAGAATCCTTTCATAGTTTGTGATATGAAATTACACCTATACTTCCTAGTAGTCTATAACGAAAGACTGACAAGATTATCCAAGTTTTTTGGTTTTTGGTTTGTTTTTTTTTTCTTTGTCAAACCGCTTTTCATGATCTTGTTTGATTGTCTTTGTCGTCAACCATTTCTTTACCATCATAGCTCATTAATACCCAGACGATTTACTTATGTGTGATATACATTTTATTTGTTTTTCTTGCTCGAAACTTGACTCCTGCACTCACCACAAATTTCCCCATTCAATCACTCCCTACTACTATAAACTGAACTTACTGCACGCGCTCTCGATGAAAAGCTGTTCAGTCTCGCTGTATCCGAGCGCCTTAGTCCAGTCACGAAAGATTTTAAAGCGTCGCGAAAGTCCTGCTTCATGAAAGTACAGAGGAGCGGATTGCACAACGCTGTCAAGAAGCGAAGGAAAACGATAGTGGCGACTATTGCGTTAGCTGCCTTTGGCGACATACTATGCTGCCCTATGGCGTGCAGATCATTCATAATTGCCCACATAAAATAGAAAAATAGTCCAACGATGAACACCGCCATCATGGCGATGAAGATCGTTGCGATTTTCTTCTCGTTTACTTGTCGTCTGCCTTTGTTGACCTGAGATCCCGAGCCCTTGGTAAGTTCGCTGTGGATCTCGTTGCTTTGCCTTCGAAGGAAAGTGAAAAGTTTGGTATAAATGGCGCTCATCACAAGTAAGGGAACCACGACTAGGGCAGCCATGTGAAAGAAGTCGTATCCGAGGTCAAAACGATTCACTGTGTCCTCAGCCATCGTGGGGTGCAGAATCCAGCTAAGCTGTATCATTGAGGCCAGCAGCGCGAACATCCAGACAGAAGCCAGAGCACAACGAAGTCTCTCTTCTGTTACGATGGACGGGTACTGCAGAAGCTTGGTTACTCTTATATAACGGTCGATAGATAAGAAAGTAAGGTGGCCCACGGACGAGAAAGCCAGAAAGCGGTTGGAGATATCCATAGGGAGACATACTTCGAAACGCTGAACGGCTGAGCAGACAATAACCATTGGCACCGCTATCAAACCTGTTAGAAGGTCACTTACTGCGAGACTTGTAAGAATCATGTTGGATGTGGTGCGCAGTCGCCGTTTGCGCCAGATGAGCAGCAGGATTAGACTGTTTGCGAGGATGATGAAAAACGAGAGCAAGCCGTAGTTAATGAACGGCACTGTCGGGTCGCTATTGAACGGGTCTTCCTTCCCATTGTTGTCAGTTGAGTTGCTGTCATTGATGTGGTTCATGTCGTTGTCTTTCTTCTCTTCGCTTAAAAAGCTTTCTTCGCCTCAGCACAGATGCTTTCTTCCGTAGATTTCTTTCCAGATTTGTTTGAATTTTTCCTCTTTCCCCGACGAATCTTGATTGGTATAGTTCTAGATATACACTCTCTCTACTTCCTCAACCTGGCTAGTAAAGTCGTTATACTTTCGTCTTCCTTCGGTTTGCAAGTTGTCGCCTTCTGACCTCAATTATAACACATTTAATTCGCTCCACTGAAAGAAAAAGATGTTATTAGAAAACTGATTATTTAGAGCTAGGCAAACTTTTGAATTAAAAAAAGAAATGCGGTATTGAAATGGAAAATTTATGAAGAAGTTGACGGCTAACTAAGGTACTTATTAATTTTCAGTTAATTCCAACCGCCCGACAAGAATACGGAAGGGTACTCACACAAATAGATTATTGAAAATTGAGCGAAAAAAAATGAGATATCTTTTAAATGAAAGAGTGCTCAGATCATCAGTATTAGTAGGACTCCTTCTCGGGACACTTGGTTAATATAATCTTTTGATCTTGTTATGAAAAACCTACCAAAATGAACAGTTTTTTGAAAAGCAGCAAGCTCGTGGACGTAAATCGTCTTTTCCACTTCCAAAACGAGTATTGAATCTAATTACGCAATGTGGTGTGGTGTTTCCCCACAAGCTTGCCTGCCGCCGATAGAATATCCAAAAGTTTTTGTTGTAATTTATAAAGGACAAACTCCCAAATATAGTAATTTGTAAATTGAGGATTACCGGAAATTACCAGAAGGGTTGTTACCTTCATGCAAATTGCGTAATTCGCCCTCTTTTTAAAATGCGTAAGCTTCGGTTAAATTAATTTCACGAATCCGCTCTTTAAAATTCTAGTATACTTTAAGAGTCGATTTACAAACTACTATGACAAATTTCGACTCCCAATATTCCAATGCAATTTCCAAATTAATATGTAATGCGCTAACTCTGTGTATAAAATAGATGTCGTGAGTTAAAACCTTTTTTTTTACAATGTAAGCAGATATTTGCGTCCTGTAAGCTTTCAATGAAATGGGATGTTATTTGCTTTAGAGGGAAATAGGAAATTAATTACAAATGGTTAAAGTATAATTGTGACACTCTGACAGGCGTAACACATGGAAATAAATTTCTCTCGATTTTCCCACCTGAAATTGTCCTTCCTATTAAGGAAACGCTAGCTGGCTTTTACCGTCGTTTGTGTTGATCTGTTTCAGTCGTTTTGTCTGTGTAAACAGATGGCGATGTTTTTCGGAGGGCTGTTTCTTCTCCGCAACAAAGAAAGTACAATTTCTTTGTAGAAGCAAAGGAATAGAATGAAGCTTAGAGTGAAACCAACACATTTTTTGCCGAACCAAAGGAAGCTAAGCGACTGTGACATAAACCAATTCAATTTTCCTTAGCAAAAACATGAATTGGGCTTAATTGTGTGGGAGTGATATTGTTTTCATGTTAATTATGGACCATTTTTGTAGTGGCACGTCAAATCGCAATTGGATTGTTATCGCAACATTAGCATCACTCCCTGTTGTATTTATTTTTCGGTCCTCGATGTGTGTATGATTTGAACCCAAGAAAGACAAACTCTGAGACATAAAATTCGCATTATCAATTTTACAGGAATCTTTCAAAAAGCCCTGAGAGATAAACAAAAGAAAAAGAGCTTTCAGAAAACGATGTGAAATTGCGGTTTAGAACTGATAGTGTTAATGTTATAAAATCGCCGGAACTTGGATCTATATTGTCAGTCATGCCCCAATATAGTGATTCAAGCGTGTAACACTCGTACTTATAACCGTCTATATACTGTTCTTTCGACAGACTCAAATAAACAATTTAGGAGACAAGTCCGGATCACCACTTCTAAAAAAGAGACCAACTAAGTCCAAATCAAATAAAGTGTTTGTAGTCCCTATAGATCAGCAAAACGGGAGAGTCATTTAAAGACCATTTGCCTTGCCTTGAAAAGCGTTTCATATTGTCTTTGTATAATCAGGGCGTTTCCTAAATGATTCTTGGTAACAGCAGTTCACAACTCACTATACTTTCTGTATATCAAGATCAATAATCATAAAAATGCTTTTCACAAAATGTGTTCTATAAACAACGTATTACTTAAGGATTTTCGTTAAAAAAAGAGTCACGAATAATGCACCTTTCATATAATTGCGCGCATTTAGAAAGTTCCGAAAAACAATTATCACGATAGTGCCCTAATATCGACATTTTACTTTTTTTGATAATGAACTGGGTTATGAATGTTCAATACATAAAAAATGGGAATGGAAAATAGACAGCAATGCAAATTATAAGCTCTGAAAAAGTGCGGCACAAACGATAAACAAACAAATAGACTAAAACGATTATGTTTTAGCAAACATTTTTTGTCTTGTATGCTCAGACGGTGACGGCTCTAATCCAGTATGGCGGCAGGAGTGTCAGGGGTAGTGATCTCTTTGGGCAAAATAAAACCCCGTTGTCTTTGACGAGGAGATTCTTCAAGGGATTAAAGGTAGCGTCTTTAGTGTTTTTGATTACGATGGAGGGACATGACTTTGAAATACAAACCTGGGCGGTTTGTTAAACTAATGCTTTGTATTTTATGAGAAGGTTACGACGAAAGATCAAAGAAACGGACATTGTTGATTAGATTTTTGACGTGGCTCCCCGACAATAGCTTTTCAATTATGATTAGCGAGAAGGAAAAAATAGGGAAAATAAAAATAGATTTTCGTTTGGAGACAAGTGCGTGCAGTGTTGAATTTTCGTTACTCGGCCCAGGAGATGAGGACTTTATGAGGGGTATTTCCCGTTTCATGGGAAACAACACAGTCTCTTCAACAGTACTCACTGAACTAAATAAATTACGTCGAAATAGTGATTTGCGGCAGCTATTAAAACTCGCCTTTGAGCCTCGCAAACAAATGATCTTTTGTTCTAGGATTCCTTCTGTAGTCCCCTCAGTGTTTGATGTAGTGAGGTTTTTTTCATGATTATTTTGATTAGTTCCCCCTGATTGCAAGAGAAACCGGTAATCCTGTTGTATTTTCAGGGAGTCGAAAACATCTACACACAGCATACTCCTTTGATCTCTGAAACACTGGACAGCTTAGCGAAAGGAAAGTTAAAGGACACGCAGTTCCCATACATTGGTTCGTCAGTGCTGCGAGACAGGTAGGAACCACTTACAGTTCTTTACCAAATTTTTACAGACTCTCATCTAGAAAAGCCTTGAAGTTCAAAATATTAACCCCCAAAAAAGTCAGAGTTCGTGTACAAGTACAATTGCAAGTCAGTGCAAAGCTTTTAGTCCGAGAACTGATTTTCTGAAAATTTGCTGATTGAGATTTTTATTTGTGAGGATTTAGGCATATGCAATACATTCAATCACACTTACGTGTAATGTCTAGAACCTCTTTTTGTTTGGTAAGTCACCAAGGTTTTTATAACCCTTGAATTGACAAAACACTAGTTTACAACGAAACAATAACAAAACACCGAGTCCTAGGTTTTCTCTGTTTAAAGCGTTCGTTTCAACGTTGAGCCCTTTTCTCTAGACAGTATCGTTGCTGAATCAATCAGTACAGTATGAGAATAAAAGGACTCATCGCCAACGGAAGAAGCTTTTAATTGTTAAACAAATTCTCCTTTCCAGTGCCATAGAAAGGTTGGAATAGCATCCGATCACGAAATCTCAATTGTACAGGATTTTATCTCTTGGGAAAAACCTCCAGGGTTTCTTTGTCGCCCGCGAGTACTCTAACTAAGATTTAAATTCTTTATATCTTATCCAACCGAGCTAGGAATCTGCAATCTTTTTCACTGAGTAGAATTTTGATTTACTACTATCTATTTTAAAGGCCCCAAGAAATTATCTTGTTTATGGTTGGTGGAGCAACTTACGAGGAGGCTTATGCTGTTTATAACTTAAACAAGACATTGCCTGGAGTGAAAATTGTTCTTGGAGGAACCACAATTCATAACTGCAAAAGGTACCCTTAACCTCTCTTTCTATCCCAATCTTTTAAAATAACAGCGATAAATGGCGCTGTGTAAGTTAATACTATATTTCTTCAGCTGTGATTGCAATGAACTTGTACTCGAGGGCTTTGCTCGTAAATTCGTTTAGGACAATGAGGGCAAGAATTAAAGTGGCACTTGGTTCTGTTTAACGTTTACCTGCGACGAGAATCGCAGATTTAAGTACAAGCCATAAATTATCTCTGCAAAATTCAGTCTTTTTAATCGATGTTATTAGTTATTATTATTATCATCATCATTTTCATAACTATTATGATTAATAGTTCCAAATACCTTAAAATTAATATTAAAATAAATACTCATATAATAACCATGAAATAGCTAAAAGATGTTATCCTATCTGAAATAATACGATAACGCTGTATTCCACCTTTGCGTTCAAAATATAGCCTTTTATCTTCGTATAATTTAAGTGTCAAGTCTGGTTGGCTTAAACTCGGCTCTGTGACTGTGAACAACGAAGACGACAGAGTCAGACTTTGACGTGTTTTATAACCTTTGTCCCTTTCCGAGAGCGAAAATTAATACATGCGAAGTCGGAACAGCTGTGTAAACATTCGCTAACTTCGATTTATATACAGTATTCCACACCTCTCAGTAAATACTTTTTTAACTTTGCGAGTGAATATGAGCCTTCTTTGATTTTATGTACGGTGTGTTCGATTTGAGACTTACTTAAACCCCGTTTATTTTCTTTCTTCACGAACTCAAAGATCATAATTACCTTTCAAGCTTTCTGTCATCTCGATTGGGAACACTAAGATACACAACTTTCAACGGCGTTTGATCGACATCACTATAGTCGTACGAAAATGAATACGTCTTTGATTCTGCTAAGGTTGAAGTGGGAGA
Source organism: Pocillopora verrucosa (assembly GCF_036669915.1). NCBI lineage: Eukaryota > Metazoa > Cnidaria > Anthozoa > Scleractinia > Pocilloporidae > Pocillopora > Pocillopora verrucosa. The sequence goes on along the minus strand of NC_089315.1, from coordinate 5,600,163 downwards.
CTTAATAACACTTTAACTCATTGTATTTTGACCAATGGATAAAAGGCGCCGTTCCTAACTAATGTAAATTTGCAGATCAGAACACTCCAAGCATCCAAGAGACTCTTCTCAGCTTTGTTCTCTATGTTAATTTTATGATCATTGAAATCACGATGTAGAAGCAAGGTTTAGACCATATTTTTTCCTTCGTTGTCTTTATTGTTATTTTTGTTACTATTATATCATTATTATTATTATTATTATTATTAGTTTTATTTTCCCCTGTTATGGCATTTGTCCAGAATCCATGTTGAATCAGTTGTTTGAGATTTACCTGGCCCTCTGCATGCAGAAGTAGTAACCCGTGGAAAAATTATCATTGTAACCCGAAAAAGGCCTTGAGTTGTTGTTGATGTTTTTCTTTTTTTATCCAACCTTGAGTGTATTGGTTACCAGGAAGAATATGGGCAGCCTACCCTTTAATTATGCCCCGTAATTTGACGTAGAAATCTTAGCTTAATATTGGCGTAGCAAAGTGAAACGAAAACAAGAACTCTCATTAAATATGCAACATTTAGATAGTGATGTAAAAGCGTTAATGATACTTAGCAAAAAATTGTTCTTTGTGTGCTTGCACAAGCCTTTTACCGAAACGCAGAACTAGATGATCGTAGAAATGAACCATTTTTTAATTTTGTGGGAAACTGCGCCAGATTTGGGAGTTGGCTGAATCCTGGAGATAAAGTAAGTCAATTCTGTGCATGGCGCCGTTGAACGTTTTACAAAGTTTCCACGTTCTCTTGTCTAGCGAATTTCTTGAAAATAGTAAATGTACGAACGAAAGAATAGCTAAAAGTTACTCCCTTAGAATTATGGTAAACGATTCATGTTGCGCATCCAGAGTGCGAAGCAAAATTGCCCGTATCTTATTGACAAAAGTTAAAGATTCTTACCTCGAGAACGTGAGAGCTGTGCCTAAAATTTCCTCGTCTCACTCAGTATTGACGACATCTGTGATTGATAAAAAACAAAGGCAGGTTGTTAATATCTCCTCTCGTGACGTACTCACTGCACACATCAAACTGATCTCGTTTGTGCATGTCTCGCACCATTCCGGAAAAATTATGACACAACTGTCATTTCTTGTGGATTCTAAATTGTTTCTAAATCAACAGAATATGTAATATCTCTCCAGGATCTTCTGCTCAGTGGTTTTCGTAACAATTTCAAAGAGTGCAAATATCGCGAAAACGATATTGAAAGGAAAAGTTTACGGGTCACGTATTTCAGGAGCCAGATCCCGCCACACACTGTTTCATAAATTCAGGAATCGTGCTCATCTTTCCGTAAAATTCACTTATCACATCTTGATTTTGGCCTCGATCACGCATCACGTATAAGGCCTTTGTCACCCTCTTTATTGTGAGGATATTCTTTCTTTCTCGATGAAAGATTCGTTCGAAGTTTTAAAACATGCGGGTCGCCCATAGCATAAAATTTGCTGTTAGTTTTGATAATTTTTCCTTGGTCAAGGATTTCAGGTTTCTATTTAGAATTATAATGAAATTGTATCCATTTGTGACAGTCGCACCCACTCTTGTCCTCAAGGAAACAATATATTCGTTTTGCTGCGCTAGTAACTCTAGTACCTTGAAGGAAAAGATAACGTTAGATTGATTTACACTTTTATTTGCACCTTCCTCTAAGGAATTTTTAAACTTTACCACGTAAATTGGATCATTTCCAATACACTTTAATATCCGTGCGAATTTTAGGATGCTATTTTTGGATTACAAACCAAAGTCACGGCAATAGTTGTCAGCTTTCATGTTCACGAAGAAAGAGACGGAAAATTTTATGATCACTTTGCTTCCTCTCTCACGTAACCAAATCCACAATAATTAGGAAGAAGAATAGGCAAAGAAACGAAAGAAGAATGAGAAAGTTTTTGAGAAGCTTTTTTGAATATTTTTCTTTTCTGTCGTAAATTGGGGCTTGTTCGTTCTACAAAATATTGGCCGGAGTCAAAAGTAGAGGGTTTAATTTAAATTGTTCAAATGATGATTGAAAGGAATATTGAGTAAAAGGATAAAAAGATCAATTTATAATTATTCGTACATGTTTAGAAGCCGGATTGTTTGAATTTGCCTGTAATTGTAAATTAGGTCGCCAAGTTTTAAGAGACAAAAGTAAACATTCACCACTATTCATTTTCACTATGGTGAACAGTTGTTAACCATTCCAAACGAAGGAATAATTTAACCACAAATCGTTCAGCGTTCTTCTGCATGTAGTGACGTAACTTCAAATAAGCAACCACACCGGATAGCCTTAAATGTGGCATTTTTCGACAACTAATTTACCACTATCGTTTCAATGGCAAATTATTGCTTTCGTTTTAGTTATACTGGCACTTCCGCATTTGGTGATCTATCTTTTCTCATTTTCCTGAAAACGTCACCTAAATTTCTGTCTTTTGAGTTTCAAATTTATTAGTTATTCTCTTCTAGTGGAAACAGAGCTATTATGTCATGATTGATACGTCTAACATTTAATATTCACTTTTGTTTTTTTCGCAGTTTTCTTGAAGAAGTAAGTCATTCCACTGGCCAAGGCGCTGTTACTAGAGCCCGGGCTTCCTCTGGTGGAGCACATTACAGATCTTCATATTCATCCTCGTTTTTCTGAAGTGATCCGACAACACATGAATTCTTGCAAGATGGCATTTTATTCTAGCGTATAAATCGCAACAGCCGATCAGAAAATAAACAATATTACAAAAAGCTAATAAGAAATCTAAATAAAATCAAGCTTGCTGACTGAATCGCGAAAATGTAGCTGCCTGATTAGCGATTGATCTTATTTGAGTTACTAATTTTTTGTTAAAAGATTGGCGCGAGTCTTCCAGACCAATCATTGAGAGAAGAATGAGAAACCAAAACAATTCCGGATTCTTTTGACATTACAACCGAAAAGTACGATAAAACTATCGTAGGATCCCCTCTCGTAAAACAACAAAATTATTAATGTAGTTAAATCAACTTTTTTAAGCCATTATCAACAAAAATTATATTTAAAGGACTTCCTGTCATTCATAGGCGAAAGAAGGAGAGTTACTTATACTGTTAAACTGTTAATGTTGCGTAAAAGTTAGTGTCTAAGTAGATTGAACCAATCGCTAAGAAGCGTCACGTGTTTGAGTTAGAAGCTTTAGTCGAGCTGCTCCAATTCTCAAAAGGACATTTTAATCTATGCTTTACCATCAGAATGTAATGTTTGGTTACTTTATCCCCTACAGTGTACCTGGTTTTTGGTAATTTTTCGCTTAAAACGTTCTTCACTTTATGTTTCAAATCCGAACGGTTTCAGCTGAAAATCATTTTTTTAAAAAATCAAAAGACTTGTCTTACGTCCAACCTTTATGTAGCTATTATATGAAATTACAAAATACTACAGATGCCAGAAGTTGTATCGTTTCATTTAATTTGTTGAAAGAGGAACTAGGCATTTCAAGTGGCTTCATTGTACAATTAAAGGGTAGAGTTATCGGGAAACTCGTCTGATGACTTGCTAAGTTTAGAGATTTGTTTTCAGTGATCGGCACCTGTAGCAGTCAGAATGAAAGGGCCGTGGAAGATATTGATTAAAAAAGGAATTTCTATTCTTATTTAGAATTTTGCGAAAGCCTGAATATGTTTACCGTCTTTTACGACGCCACACCTCAAATTCAGCTTAACCCTTTAACTCCCAGATCAAGTTTGTAATTCTCCTTACTGTCAACCATATAATTGTTTTTATGTTAGTTCAGAGAATTTAGTATTGGATCAATTAATTATCCCCAAATTGGTATTTTTCTTTGTTCTTATCACTTATTTTGTTGATATTGTATTGATGTTGTAAGGAGAAATTCTGTCTTCGTCACTCATGAGAGTTAAAGGGTTAACGTATTTTGAACACCGTTGAGTTCCAAATGGAAACTTGAACAATTTTCCATGAGGGTTTTGTCCTCGAACCACGCAATTTTTGGTAATTTAGTGTCGTTGTCTTGCAGAATATGGTGGAGGAAGTTACAAAATTTTTAAAACGCACGAACCGAGGTATTTTCCTGCTCATTAGATCCTTTTTTTTTTTGTCACGTTCTCGTTTTCGTCGCCGTTATGGTTTGCTTAGGGTCGCTACGTCGCCAAGGCATACATTTTGGCATTACTTTTGCCTACAATCTGTCGAAAAACGCGTGTTTATGGTCAATGGGGTCATCGTGATTCTTTCTTCCCTTTGTGATTTAATACTTAAATAAAAAAAAATTTAAAAAAACCCATCAATATCAGAAGCAGAAACCTCAAGATTGTTAGAGAGTTTTCAAGTGATAAGTACAATTTTCGGAAACGGATGTCTTCATTTGGCTTATCTCTTCTCCGATTGGTCACTCTGTGGCAAATCTGTGGCTAAAAATGACCGCTAGTCCGGAGGGCAGTTAGCTTTTTCCTGCTTTAACGCAAATGCATATGCTTCATTTTAAGTAGCCAAGGGCACAATGGGTTTGAGTTAGACTACCAGCCTAGTTTGCCCTTCGATTTTAGAAAGGGCAGCCATCAAGCAGATTTTCAAATGTTCAGCGCCTCCGATAGAGACAGTAACAACATGTCGTAGAAAGGGCTGATAATGAAATTAAAGAGAAACTTGACCATTAGATGATATCTCCCCACGTACTGAAAAAAAAGTATTTGGAGACTTACGCTTGGTGTCGGTTTCGGAGACGGATTCTCATCTCGTGGTGTCAGTGAGATATATACTTATATGTTTGATTAATCATTGGCTGATATCGTTTCCACTGTGACGCTGCTCAGAAGCCGTCTGATGCAGATAAAAGATTCTCTCTAAATGCATTTTACGGTACAAGTTTAGTATTTCAAATTTAAACAAAAGATATCGAAGGCTGTTCGCACAAGTAACTAGAAATCATTCTCCCCTCAGCTATCGTTCTCAAAATGAAACTTTCTTTTTTTCTCAAGTGAAAAATCGTATTTGATTCTAAGTTATACTTTTTATTCTGAATTATCAGCCCATCTGCTATCATTGCACTTCCTGCTCTTTTTAAATCTGATTCATCTGGCTATACTTCCCTGTTTCGCTTCACCTGGTCACGTACAGCATTGTCGAAATTGACCCCAAACGAGAAAGCAACTTGGTTGAAATACAGAGTCTAGCTATTTGAGAAGCACAGTGAGGTTTGCCGCAATTCCAGTTAGAATTCATTCAAGGCTTTCAGCTTTATGTAGCGTAATTTTCTGTTGACGCTTTACGATTTAAAAACGTACATAAACTCGAATCACAGTCAGCACTTTTTAAAGATTACTCGCCACCTTATTCCTAAAACCTCAGAAAGCTGGAAAAATAGAACTCGGAAAATTAAACGTACGGAAATTTAAGCAAAGAGAAACATGATAGAAAAGTGCCTTATATTATGCAAGAACTGGTTTAGATTTGATAAACTGGACCAGTACGAGAGAGAGGCTGCCGCATATTCTAAAGACTACAACTGGATCAACTAGAAAATATTGCGCGCTTCGAGCGAGCCACTGTCAAAAAAGAATGACGAAAAAAAGGAAAAAGACATGTTAAAGTAAAGCCGCGGCAGATCTCTCATAACAACTTTATAACCTTACTTTGAACAGAAGAAATCAAGATTCTTCACGGACAAATTCTGCTGTGATCGTTGGCTTGAACAGTGACCGCTTTGGCCCCTATGGTCGATATTAAAACTGGACCGAGTTAGATAGGTGGAAATCCAAATAATCATTTCCGTTGCTTGCGGCTATTAACGAAATTAATGCAAAATGGTCATGGTACATGTGAGAGGGAAAAAAAGGACTTTTTCTTACAACTGACTTTAAAACAGATCAAGTATCTATTCTAAAAATTGTTCTTCAGCAAGTTAAAGGAAGTAGTCTGAATACTCGCAGTTCAAACAATTTGAATCTTTTAAAAATGAATATCAAAAGAGAATTTGAAATTTGAAAATTGAAAATATTATTTCAGTTGTCAGAAGAATAGATTTCAATAGCATCAGCGATTTATAAAGTGCCCTTTAGGACAAAGAAGGTTTTAATGTGATAAATTTGCCAAAAGGTTTTTGCCCTAATGTCTTTAATAATACTATAGTTTACCTGGGGTGCTCTCACAAATAATTTAATTGGCAAACTGCCGCTGTTGAACGAGCGAAGATTTTATGACCAAAAATCGTTTCTGTTTTGCTGAGAACTTATTGGTTGATCTCTGAGCTGGATGAGCTAATATAGGCCAATAGGTGCTAATATAGGCCAATAGGTGCTACGACGCTACTTGATTATTTTTCAGATTTTTCTCTGATTCTTCTCCAGTTTTGTTTCCAGGAAGTGAAGCTAACTATAGTTACTTTCCCTATCACTGGTGTTTTGAAGAGATATCAGGTATAACACTATCTCGTTCTTCAATGTCAAGATCATATGTTCCTGAACACCGTTCAAAAAATAAACATGCCCAGAGGAAGAGATAAAATTTGATTTTTTGCGTCGGAAGGAAATCATATCCCTCCCACGGGTGGCTAATATTACAAGTACAGTTGTTATTGAAGTTTGTACTTTGGAACTGTCGGATTACTATTAACTAATTATATACATGTTATTCGCCAGCCGGCAGGTCAGTATTAGGAAAAACTGTGCAGAGGACTTAAAGAAATTCTTTTCGAAAGAACCCGAATGATTTAGGGCTGTAATTACTACAAGATCTTCCATAAACTGAACAATTATTGAACGAGTAAATGATAGTTAAGATAGAGGTAATGCAAATTAAAGAGAGACTTCACCGAAACATTTTCATTTTCATGTAATGATAAAGGTGATTGAAAAGGTTTCCAGACAAACTTTGACACATCATTTTACGAGTATTTGTCGTAATTTGACACCGGTAATTTAGAGAGCGCGTGTAAAAAAAAGCGCATGTACACTTTTGAAAGAAGGACTGTCACGAAAATGTTTTCTTCAAAAACAGTCAATGATCTTACGGGAAGATTATTCACTCTCATCGACGATTGATTAACGTACAAAAATTTACCTCTGTTCATAAAGAAAATGACAAGGAAATTAATTGTAAGTAAATCAAATTTTTTTTATTTTGAAGTTGTGAGAGTTTGCTCGTTTGTTTGCGACAATGGCGTGTGTAAACCTGGTCTTTAATTTCCTCTACAAAAACTAAATTCGAATAAGCACTTCAACGAGACACAAGGAGATTTAATGCGACTTTTTCCCATTGAATTCCTTCAGTTTCTTTTGTGCAATTTACGATACAAATGCCCAAATTGAACGGACTTGGAAAGACTCACCGAAAGCGTATTCGAAGTAGAACTGAAAACTTCGCTCGCCCTCTCACTACGGACAAAAGGTTTGAGAGAATTCAGATATTAAATGAATAAAAGTTCCATCGTTAATTCAATTGTAACCAAATACCTCTCGTTTTAACTTTCTAGGTACTTTTTGTGAATGATTAACATTAATTACAGACGGTTTTTAGGCTGCTTGTCAACCAATCTAGTGACACTTTTGCTTATACAAATTCATTTCGCAACAAACATTTTTCTGACAACCAAAGCGATTTGAGAGAGAGAAAAGAGAGAAATGATAAGTTATTTATCGGCTTGAGGTTGTGACCGACGTCTTTGCTTAAAAATATTGCCCAGCCGGAAAAACGAGATATATTTATGAAAAATGGTAGTGAAGGTAGGGATGTACTCGGCGACTCACGAAAACGTTACCCTGCCCCTGGGCAGAGATAGGAAAATACGGACCGCGCGAAGAACCAATCAGATAACAGGATTCGTTACCGTGCCCTCTGAGAAAATATAAAAACAAATATTGGATGAGGTCTTTGTGATATCCAGAATAACCCTTGAAAGAAAAAAAAGTGGAACTGATAATTTATGTAAAAATATACAAATCGGCAAGTAACACAAAGCACACGAACGTGACTTGATAAGCCTTAGAATTCCTGTACCGCAGTCTTGCATGACATGACTACCCGTGACCTTGGGTGTCCTTGACTTGATTATTGTATAATCTGCAGCTAGATGACGTCCCAGGCGTAGATTTCGACGTACGCTTCGGCCAATTAGAAAAGAGATAGTGAGTTGAATGTAAAGTAATTCAGTAAGAATGGCTTAAAAGTGCCTATGGCACGAAAAACTTTTTGCGTAAATATCAAGCTTATCATATTTACAAACCAATTCCGATAGGAAAAAAATTTCCAAAAATTTAAAACTCGGTTTTTCTCGGGCCCTAAAATGCTCTTATTTTGTCTTAAAAGTGTCCCTTGGACTGGTGACGAATTAGCGGGTGATGACGCAGAAAACTGTGAAAACTCTTAGTTGACACTTACATATCTCTCACTTCTCTTGTAATTTTGTATCAGTCAGCGTTGACATACTTTTGAAATAACGTCCAATAGAAATGTATACCAACCTTCAGCAAGCTCTACCGAGAGTTGTGATACATCGTACTCAAGTAGTAGAGAAGAAATGTAAGTGTACGGTTTCGCCCTACGAAGGAGAACCACGTGCATCAAATGAAGATTTCGACGAAGACTAACAAAGACGGTTTCTCGCCTGCGGTGTTTTGCGTTTCTGGCCGCTAAATCGTACTTTCAATGCTCAAAAAAGTGGTCAAGGAGAACTCGCTAAGCGCTAAGGTCGATTATTTCTAATTTCAATACAGCTGTCAACCAGAACTGAAAACGGTAAAAACGAACGATAAAATCCGAAGTTTCGGAGTCGTCATGACGCCATTACCAAGGTAAAATATACAATATCAAGCATATTACAGCATTTAAAGCGATTTTGGCGCGAAGAATTAACATCACAGGGTGCGAAGATTTTGAAAATACTTTCGCCCGAGTGGAGTCTGATTGCACGTTAAGATTTGGCTTTAAAGCTCTTATAAAAGGTGTTTCTCGCACTCCTAGAGTGTTCTTAAAAATTCTCGCGTGCTTATATAACTCAACAATGCACTCGGCGCGTTTTTTATTCTTTAATGTTAATGTCCGCGTGTGTAACTTACATAACCCGCATCGCACGGATCACATCGCAAACTAAAAACAACACACTGCTAATTTACAAGTTATCAACCAAAAATGCCAACAAAAAAAAATCGGTTCACAGGCAGCTCCAGCTATGAGATGATCATCTTGTGTATTAAGAATCATGGCGAAAATACAAAAGTTTGTATGAGAATATTTAGGACCGCTCTTAGAAGTAAAAAAAGAGTGAAGTTCTCAATAAAAATACCTCACCTTACTTCCACGGTGCATCGCTTGTTATCTGACCACCGCTTACTATGTTGAAAAGTAGCCACTTTAGCGAGTTATTGCTTTCTAGGTTTACTACTCCTAAGAGAAGGAGTAAACCAAGAAATGCTGCCTCGTCGCAGCAAAGGAAGTGGTCACAAAACAAGCAACACATCGTGATAGAAAGGTAAGGTATTGTTATAGAGAATTTGACTGTATTTTTACTTCCTAAGAGCGGTCGTAAATATTCCTTTACAAACTCTTGTATTTTGCAGGATGATCATCTCACAGCTGGAACTTGGGCCGCCTTTGCTGGTTCGGTAAAAAAGGACCGATTATTTTAAGTTAGGCCCTTTAAACCATTACTGAGATGATTATAATTATTAAGTATTATTTCCCTCCAGAAATTTTTTGAACTTTTTAGCCCGTTGGCGCTTCTCAAGTAGGTGACGTTAACTGACAAAAACAAAGTGCCAGTCGAGACTAAAGTTAATATGACGGAAAACCATCGCAAAAGTTCAACTTAAAGAAATGCACTTCCGAGGATTGGACAAGAGATTAGCACGATTATTTTCCAAGCGCAGAGCTAGACTAATTAAAACCTTCTCTGGATGATCTTCGACTCTCTACAGAAAAATTCCAATGGACTTTAACATAGCTTTTGTGAAAAAAATAATAGTCGAGTTACTCATTAATGTCGGAGTGATCCGGTTTCTTTTAGTACTGGAGTGAAGAGATTTTTATGTTCAATAGGGCCTTCATAAAAAACGTGGACTTTGCTCGGCTCTTGAACGTGCCACTTTTCATAGGCTGTGGGTGTGTCGGATTCGTGCTTTCCCGATACTGTTTCATCATTTCTGTAGAAAGTTACAAAACCGCGTTAGTTCTTACGCACCCAGTGGCCCGTCACTTTTGAAGCCTCTCTCCAGATTTCCTTATTTTCACAGCATAATAAGAAATGCCTATTATCTTAATATACTTTACCTTCGACTTCCCCTCTGCTCTTGATTTCCCCGGGTACGTAATACTTCTTTCTGAGATTCTGCAAGAAATTCGTTTAAACACATTTTTATTTCAAGCCAAGATTCGGCAAAGCACATATTTGACCAAAAATATAGGTGAATACTCTTTTCTATGTACCCACCCAGTATTTAAAGCGGCTCTGCCACTCAATAGTCGCCACAGACTGCATTCGTAGCACAGAGAAAGAAAGAAGCGACTCCTCTTGAACCATCTCATACGTCAACGAGAGCTGAGCGATCAGCACGTTCAGAGAATAATGACGACACTCATCATGAAAAATATTGCCAGTAATGCCCCAAGCCAACTGGATCTCAAAAGAGAAGCAATATTAGATATCAAGTGTGTTAATAACGAAAAAGCTGAACACAGGGAAGACGGAAGAGTTTTTTTTCTTTCCGTTAGACCTTTTCTTTTCATATATGGAAAAAGATGGAGAAACAGTTTAATTGCATCCCAACCACTGGCTCAGCCTTGTTTTGAGTAAGTAAAAAAAAATAAGGAAGCACCGTCAACACCGATGGCTTTGAATAAATTCAAAAGTAACAATAACGCAAGAATTACCTGTTTTTTAGTCATTTATTGTCTCAAATAGCATTTATATGAGTTTGGTTCCGTGTAGAAAAGTTCCAATGGCATTAAAGGATAGAAAAGAGTAAAGATGTTGATGTAGATGTAGATAGCGGATTTCAAAAAGACAGTCGGACTGTAAAACGAATGATTCTAAATAATAAGTATCCTCCCCCCTTCCACCCTCCAAAAGAACAATCTGGAAGAGGTGGCTGTACACAGGCTAATAAAATACGGCAACATCTCAACATTTTACATCTCAAGGATCACAAGGTATCAAGATATCAAGATATTTCACCATGTCGTGGAAGCAAAACTTACAACACTTTCAAACGTAAGAACACTGAATTAAATGCCTCCAAACTTAAAGTCGCTGAACTCACCCAGCAGTTGGCAAGCTACGTACAACGAGGAACCTTCCAGCCATGTTTTCAAACCAGCCAACATCACACACCTACACCATTTTTACATAGTGCAAATTCGCTGCCCAGCGCACTAATTTAAAGAGAAAGAAATGTAAATTAAGTCGAGGTTTATTCAGGGGTGTAGCTAAGGGAAGTTCTTGTGTTAGCCGTGAACTGCTCTTTAGGAGATGATTTAATCCGAATTCAATTACGCACAAACCATGTCATTCAGGTGACTAAAACTCGCGATCTGAAGTATCTACGTGACGTCTAGATAACATAAGAAGCCTCGACTGTGCTCTGCTTCCTCTGTTTTGATGAAGAACACACAAAAAGCGGCACAAAAGTATTGTAGCTAGGGAAACACAAAACGTAGTCTAGTGTTTACATTTCGTCTGCGTAAAAAATAAAAACGAAAATCCTAAGAGGGAAGTCCGGGAATTCGTCGGCAATTGTACAAATAAGTCGATGGCGTGCCACCACTACTCTGTGTCATGACGTCAGGATGCGCGTTATATGGCAACTTTGTTACAAAGTAAAACACAGCGAGGAGGTCAAGTCGAATGAGGGTCGGTAAATGTTCTAGGTGTGAGAGTGTGACCCCCATTCCCTTTTTCGAAACATCTCCATGTTATGTAATAGGTGGCTCAGAACAAAAGCTGAGAAATAGGGTACAACCCAGGAAAACTTAAAAACAATGGATAAGATCAAACACTTAGCGGATGTTAAACGCTTAATCCGAATTCTCATTTATTTACTTATTTGGTTCATCCATCATGAACATATTAAAAAGATAAAAAAAAATTCAGACTCTACTTGCCTTCCGAGTTTGAGGTCGCCAGCCTTAAGTGCAATGTAAAATGAGATTGAAAACGCTAGCAGGATGATGGTGAACACAACGAGAAACCTTGGAATATCTTTGTAGATGACCATGCCAAGGCATTTTATGTAAAGACCGATGTATCTTCAAAGGCAAGAAGAAAATAAATCAATGCACTGGCCTCACAACTGTGCATTGGACACAGAATTATATTAAAAAGAGGTGATAGAGAAAAAGACTTGTGTTTTAGCGAATCCTTCCTCTTAGCTCTCGCCTACCCCCAACTCCCATGCCCGCAATAAAAGCTATTATGAAAGGAATATTGCGAACGTACCTGTCCCCAACTGAGTACTTGAAGATCCCTACAAAGTTGATCATTATTGCCAAAGAACCAAAGATCCATTGTGCATCACCTCCGAGATATCGGAAAACAAATGTCGCCGCAATTAAGAAGTATCCAGACAGATCCATGTAGTTAAAGTAGTCTTTGACGTAAGCTAGTGGTTCTCTAAAGATATAAGGGTGAGAGGGATGATATTTTTTTATCCATGTACGCCACTGTAGCAGGTGGTAAATCATTTTCGAAGGGAGGATACCAAAAACTATTATAGCTTCATGCAAATGAAGTCAGATACAAGCTAACTTACCGTTTTAACTCGGAAATTTCATCAATAATGAACCATAATGTCATCAAGCTCAACAATATCTCCAGACTTTTTCTACCAGGAGCACTTTTGTAATCCAGCGGATCGTCTGACGTTGCAGCACTCATGAAGGAAGCAGAAAGAGCCACCAGGAAAACCAAATAATTGACAAATCTAACCCTGTAATCAACGGACAGCACATTTAAGTGATGAAATATCCACGAAATTCAGTCTGAATCAGGCTTGCAGCTTGCACTTGAAAAAACACGAATGTTTTTTAATGCCTGAAGTAAACCCAAAACTCATTTACATGCGAAGAAGCAACATGAATCGTTCATAATATTGTATAATATTAAAAGAAGACCGTATTACTAATATATCCGCCCGGAAGCTTCCTAATACCCAATCCTTTCAAATGACGGGCTCGTGAGAAGCCAAAACGCTAATAATGCGCACGCGGTTGCTTCAATTGCTTGAAACACTAACTGGAAACGGAAACCAGTACAGGCTTTCAAATAAGTGAAACTTATCCTAAAGCGTTACTTACCCGTCATGTGCGTCAAATCTTCGTAACAAATAGTAACATCTAACGTTTCCATATGGGTCACATATCGCTCACACTACAATTTATGTGAGTACTTCCAAATTCCAAAGGGAGGGGTAAGAGGCAGGATTTTTTCAAGGGAGGGAGCGTAAGGAAAAATTTTAAGCGCTTACTGCACACAAACAGATAGTTGTTTATTAATTGATGACAAGCGAATATATAATCGGTCTTAATAATAAATCAAAACATGTTTTATTGTCTTAGATACTAGACCTGAACCAAAACGCGGCATACTTTTCCCACTTTCGTTCCGTCAGCAACTTGATTACAACGTGATTTAAAATTTCCTGTGGGAAAATAGAGTAGTGGTCGTTAATTTGAAATTAGAGGATAGATGAGTTTCTCTCCCAGAGATTTGCCTACTCGCATGAATTTTAGCTGGCCCGGTGAAACCACCTTTTCCTTTAACCCAAAATTTCAATCGTCCACAGCCAAGCTCGTTATCTTGTGCCTTTATTGATCGTTTTAAGGTCTAGAAGAAACATTTAACGAACACTGATTCTATAAAACTATGCGGTAAATTTAAGCACGTTTCTGTTATAAATGCTTCGGTCTGTAAAGCTGAAATTTGAGCAATAGGACCATTAAATCTTATCATATTATTGCACTTGTCGTATATCATGAACAGGCATATGAATAAATATCAAAATTTACCTTGTTTAGATCCTGTTGGAAGTGCTTTGTCAAGTTATAATAAAAAGACTTTGGTGTGTATTCGTAGTCTGGATCATCCGGGAATCTCCCATTGACGTCACTTTCCAGGATATCATAAGTCACGTGAAAGTGAGTAGGCTTGTCGTGTAGATGTTCCCATGACAGACATGGCACAATGTCAGACGGTAAACAGGGTGGGTGTGGCCATCGGGGTGAAATAAGACAGTCTAAAACAGCTAAGATTGTTTTCTTAGGGAATTAAAAAGGAACTACATTAAAGCATGGCTGTCACTAGAGAAGGTTTCTAGGGAGCATATAGGAGGCTCTTTTCTTTGACGTTTTTGCATTAAAGTAAAACTTTTGGCTCATGTAAGACATCCGAGACAGGCAAACCTCCTTCTTTAATAATCACAAATTAATTACCTGCATCCTAAACTCTTCGGTTAGTTTCACCAAACTTATTGCAGCTTTTCTTTCCTTCTTGGCTTTGAACAAGTTTCTGACTCTGAAAATAGGGAACAAAGAAGCCGTACCATGCATTACTTAGGGTTAAAGCTAACGTCGTTAACAAAAAGGCATGAAATGAATTGTGTCGTTACATGAGTTACAAATGAATTTTCTCCATCATCGACCATCCTTTTCCTTTATTCTTTTCAAACTCAAAAAATCTTTTTTGAAGTTGACGCCCGTTTTGCACGAAACAACAACAAAAACTCGCTAACCTTCTATGATCCATTCTCCTTATAAGGAATGCTGCCACTTCATCCTGACTGTGTCTTATTGCAGTCTCAACCGGCAGCTCGCTCTGTCCGTTTATGGCCACAAGCATGTAAGGATAGCTGTCAATCAAAAACTTGGCGAGGGAAATGAAGTTCTTCGTAGCAGCTATGTGTAATGGTGTATTGTGAAGGAAATCTACCATATCTTTCAAATTCACCCCAGAACTGCACAGAAGCCTAAGAAATCTGCAAACCTGCATGAAATTGAATAAATGACGAGGTAAAGGAGAATTTTTCACATACTATACCGAAATTGAGACACTTATCTACATAACTGACTAGTTTATGAGGAAATTTAGAGTGGATGGAATGGAGAACTGCTGATTACATCTTGTTTGTTCAAAGATCAATTCACTGGCCGTTTCGTTTTCCTCTGGATAATTGGTTTTGTGCGCTCATGTTTATTGGTCAACAAGAAATTTCCTGTTACCTTTCTTTTAACTTTTCAATGACGCGTGAATTGAGTTGATGTTATCACTTCTAATCACGGAAGCGACGGAGATGAAAATGGGGAAATTAAGTAGCTCTCAAGAATATGACATAAATTAACAAGGGGATGAAATTTTCTTTTGCTTAAAAGCTGCAGGCTTTTAAATGTAAAGAATTACTGGCTGTTTCTTCGGTTAAAAATTGGGAAATAAAGCTGTGATGAGGTGCAACGGAAGATCAAGACTTTATGTGAGGAAGGCATCTACGTTAATATTCATCTCTTCTCTATGGCAACGGTCTTACGGCACCTGAGGTTCATAATTCCAATCCTGCAGTAGGTAGAGTGCTGTGTTTTCTTTGGTATCACAGAAATCTATAAGTCTCTGAAGGCGAACTAAGTCCATTGCCTGGCTTCTATCGATGCCTTTTTCTCTCATTTCTTTTTTGACCTACGGAAAGTAATCACTTTTTGTTTTGGTAATTTCAGTAAAATCCCATTAAACTTTTTAAAATTTTTCATCGAGATGTAATTAACACTTAAGTTAAGGTTCAGTCTAACTGTTTTCGACTCCTTCTACGTACCGTTAACCTAAGCTTCCAGTCGCCTCACCCTGGAGACGAGGTTATTATGAAGTCTTTGTTCTGACAAAGAGTTTTTTAATAGAGGAAGCATTTCAATAAAAACCTTCAAGATCACTAGGTAAATAAACTTTTAAGGGAACAAAAGAGGTGTTCTAGATTCTGGATATTTTCCGGTACTGTGAAATTGAAAAAAATAAATTTGCATGAATAATAAAACTTCTTGTGGAAACAAACTGAGCTTATGAAAAGAGCTAAAAAGCTTTTATATAAAAGGGCACAACAAAGTCATTGTTAGTAAATTGCAAATGTATTTCTAATCCTCAGGCGACTACAGCACTTTTTATTAAAAGCAAATATAATAGATAACGTTCTGATTTCTCTCTTTAGTCGCCGGATAAAGGCTCTGAACCAGTAGCACGGAGCAACGATGTCAATAAAATACATTTTTATATCTATTAAAGCTTGAAAATGAGACCTTACTGAAGATGAAAAGCCCCAAAGTGCACTTGCTCCTTCAATTCACTTAAATTTTGTTTACATGAAGAGCTCATATTACCGTCAATTTAATCTACAAATTTACATCTAAATTAGAGATGGCTTAAGACGATTCGCTCTCCGACATTGTGTTCTTCAATTTTTCAGTAAATGATAATGTAGGCTTTTAGTAGTAAACGAACGTAAAAGGAGCAGCTCAACCCGTCTGGATTCAAAGTTAAGATTTTGAAACTGGTTCCTCTTTCATCAAAAAATTGACTCCTTAGTGGAAGTAAGGGGATTACGTAACCAAAACCATTTTGAGGAAAATTCATTAGTTAATGTGCGAGACACTAAAAAGAATTCCATCCTTCCTTCATAGGTTTATAACATAAGAGAATTTCGGAGAAAGTGCAATGGTTCTTCAACCTACCATTTCGTGAAATTCCTCACTGGATTGCTGGATTGCCTCCACGCGGTCTTGAAGAGTAAAAGAGCTGGCTATCGAACAACTGTCGTCCAGCTGACTAGCACTTTTCTGAAGAATCAAGTCTTCTGCCGAGATTCGATGAATCATTTTGCCACGGCAGGTCGCGATCAGATTTTGAATATTCAAGGGCGTGCAAATTTCCGTTTATTCCGCCACAGAACTTGAGGGAACTGGCGTTATAATGTGATGCACATAAAACTACTGGATTTAAATTAGAGTTTGAATTACCTCATGAACAGCAGGTGCCTGTTATTATTCTTATATTTGACTCATAAATCAGGCCAGAAGTCATGTGACACCTTATTCCTTCATTTGATTCATCAGTTACACTAAGCACTTTATCGTGTTCGTGCCAAACAAAACTGAACACAATAGGTAGCCTCCTCTTGAATAATTCACCGAAGTGGAGGTGAATAATGCTAGCTAATCACTATCGAATTAGCCAATCAGTGTGGACGTAAAGCATCATTCTCTTGCCTGGCTGGTTACTTCAGTCATATGACATTTTTTTTTTAATTTTCCCATCTACGCGGCGTACAAATAACCGATTTATCTCTTATCAACAATTTATCCTGATTTGAGGTGATCACGGGGATGTGATAACTCCCAATGGTCATGCGTTCGATCGTATCTAAATATTCCCATCCGGGGTAATTGTAATGCTGATCGGTAATAGTAATTAATTCTCAAATGTCTCTCACAGATCGACCATTTTATTTTTAAATTTATAAATGATCTTCCTGCCATGGAAAGATTACAAAGTTTGCTAAATTATAACCGTTATCAATTTCTGAGCTCTGATCCAACACATTTCAAAACAAGCGGAGAACCATTTGGTACGTTCCCCAAGACTAAAACTAGAGGCCGTTGCAGAAAAAAATAAAAGAGTGGTTGTTGCAAATTGGGAGGCCTCCAAAAAAATATTGTGTGGGGAGTCAGCAAAGAGTTGAAAAGCAAAAGTTACCAGAACCAAAAATATCACCTGAGTCAACCAAGAAAACGAAAAGTAAGTAAACCCAAGTTATTCATCTAACTATCAGTGAAATGGATGTAGGGATCAAAGGCCAGCTTTTGCAGTATTTAAGACAACTCGAATCAAGCCGAGTTCTACCGAAAAAAATGATTGCAAAAATGATCAAATGGTGTGTAAAATAAAAGAATTCACACAGCTTTGTCAAATCCCTGAGTCGTCTGCTTGTTTACTTCATCCTGTCTTTCCTGAATGACAGACTCTAATTCACATCTATATAACAGATAGAAAACATTGCTTTTACCACTAACACAACAAACGAATACCTATCATTTCTTTGACCGGAAAATAACTTCCGAAAAAAAAATTATGTTCAGCTCGTGCATGACAATTACCGAAGAGTCTGTTTTTTGCTCTTTACCTCAACGATTGAAGATTTGTCTCCATTGCCGTGAATCTTTCCCGGATCTCCTTGAGATGATCGGTTATTGACTTGTTCGATTCTGACCTCTCTCTACACTTTTGCAGCATAGCTATGAATTTGGTGAACAAAAAAGAGGAGAGAAAACTTAAAAAAAAAAAACATTCATGAGAAAGAAGTTTAAAGATAAATACATGTAAGGCTATCAAAGTGTCTTAAACAATGGACCAAAGAAAAAAATCAAATTCCAACAGAAAAGGTTTTACCTTCAATCTCCTCCCTCGGCTTAATTTCACCTGCCACATAATACTTCTTCCGGACATTCTAAATATAAAATATTAATTTCATTGAAATCCGTATTGACACAACATTATATTTGGCATTCTTCTCTTGTTTTTTTCGCGTCTTTTTTTGTTTGCTATTTTTTGTCTCCTTTTTGCTACAGTAATTAAGATTTTGTGTTCTTCTTGCTCTTTTGGTTTCCGTCAGTGAAGTTGTAGCCGAAGTAACTTTAGAATTTATAGCTCGGCCACCAACTCTTTGTATTAGGGGTTTTATCGCGGGATATGTCTCATAATGCTCTACGAAATGAACTTGGCCCTTTCGGGAAAAAATGGCGGCGTCACACGTTTTCGAAAGAGGAGGTTAGGTAACTCTTTGTAAATTCAAACCTGGCTAGGTATTGTAACCTGTATTCAATTGCTAACAGCAGAGATAAAAATCGAATGATTTCTAAACTTTGACGTCATTGGTGAAGTAAAGAATATATTTTCTTTTAAAGTATTATTCCCTATACCCGAAAACCAACGTTCAAACAGTGCTAAGGTCTTTCCATTTTTATATTTATTTAAGGACTTTTCCTTTACAAAAAAATAGGTTAACTTACCCAGAATCTAAACCTACTTCCCCACTCGACAATAGCCACGGCCTGCATTCTCATCGCAGTAAACGAATGCTGTGACTCCTCTTGAACAGTCTCATAAGTCAGTGACAGCTGAGCAATCAGAATATTCAGCAAGATGATAGTCACACTCAACATGAAAGCAAGGATCAGAAATCCTCCAAAAATACTGACAAAGAAGTATACAACATTTGCGTTAGGGTCAGTGATTCCAGAAACGGTTGAAAAAAATTAGAGTCCTGATCAATGAACTTTTTACCATAATTTAAAATAGTTATCTGTGCCAAAATTGAAAAACACTATAACTTGTTTTCCAGAGAACTTTGCAAGCCTCATTTTAAAAAAAAGTTACCTTAAATCAGCACTAAGAAAATAACATTTCAAAATGATATAGATAAATGCCATCAGTATGCCGGAATCGAGACAAATATTATCTCATAACTTTCAAGTTGAGTAGTAAGGCCATTATCTGAATTGTTCCTCTCTGTGAGGCTTCGTACACAAATTAGAATGCAGATTTAATATAACTCCTCTTTGATTTCCTCCGCCAACTTTCCCATTTTTAACTTTTTTCTTCCCACCGTCTTTCCTTTCCCTTATGTATCTCTTTCTTTGTCATGAGATGGCCTAGACGCTTCTTTTGACTCGAAGGGGTGATGTCCACTCAGAGTATAGCAGAATGAAACGCAGATGTATTGATTAAAAGACAGTTGCGTTTAGCCGCCAAAGAGAGGGATTAAGAGTTCTAGAAATTCTCTCTTCAAATCCCTCTGTGATATCTTAGAAATTGCACTTGATCCAGGTATTTAGCTTACCCAACATCTTCAAAAGTGTTGACGACGAAAGTCCCTTCCAGCCAAGCAAACAGTCCTGCTAACATCACGCACCATATTTCACCAGTACACGATATGTCACCCCTAATAGTTCTAAAAAACATAAAAATGCAACCTTTTGAAAAAACAAAGGGAGCAGGGATCGAAAGAGGAAACGCAAACTCTAAACAAACAGCATTTACTTCAAACAACCCTTGCGGCCACAGTTTTTGGGTGAGGTCAGTATGATATCATGAAATATCAATGCCAAGATCTAAGGAAGGCTTCGGCAGATAAAACAGACACAAGGTTTGATAAGTCATGATATTATGCAAAAACTGAATTCAGTAAGTGTTCTATGTTACATTTTTTAAATAATCTGCAAAAGAAGACACTTCTCTCTGATCGAGTTTGCAAAAGTTTGAGAAGAGAATACTAAACGAACTATGGGCTTGGAAACAAGGGACTTTTAACTCTACATGATAATCCAATATCCGGGCTGCAGACATTGGGTTATCATGTCAACCTCACACGCTATTGTCTACTATTATACTGTCGACTTACTACCTCTTTTCTGATAAGCCGAAAGCGTACTGTGAGTTTTCGAAATTAGCGCCTGAGACATCATTTAGCTGCAGATTATACGATAATGATGTCGAGGACACTCAAGGATAATCATGTCATGTATAACAGCGGTGCATGAATTCTAGGGATAATCATGTTAAGTTCGTACGCTTTGTGTTGTTTGCTGATTTGTATATTTTTACCCGTTTAAAAATAAATTATCAGTTCCACCTACCGTCATGACCTTTTTTTTTGGTTTAGTGTACGATGAAAAAATTATTAGATTCGGTTTTTGCAATAACCAGAATCATCAAGGTCTTGGTATGGATATCAGCCGAAGCCAAAGGCTTCGGCTGATAACCCTTACCTCGACCTTGACTTTTCTGGATATCACCAAACTTCATCCAATAATTGTTTACTGACTGTGTGCTCTCGAACAATCAGTTTTCAAATTAAATCTAATGTATAATAACATAGATTGTCCACAGCCGGGGCCTACGATAAGAACTTCCTAAACAACCGGCTTTAAAATGTCATAATTAGCTTGAACTTTTTTTGTCCATGGAAGACTCCTATTTAAGTGAAGACGTACCTATTGTTTACCAGTTCACCATTCAATAAGGTTAAGTCTTTATGAGCTTGAAGCGCCAAGTAATACGACACAGTGAAAGTGAAGAGGATGATACCAAACACATACAGAAATCTAGGCATGTCTCTGTAGATAACTTTGTAAAGGCATTTGACGTATTCACCTATATATCTAAAAAGAGAGGATAACAGTTAACAATATGATAACAGTTAACGATAACAGTTAACAATATGACAATTCATACGACGCGCGCTAGATATGAGGAGCTGGATTACGCGTCATGTCCAACCCAAGACTCGAGGGCTTAGCATGACCTCCGCCATGTTACATTTACTTACCGATCTCTGCTAGTATGTTTAAAAATACCCAGGCTGTTGATTGAGAACGCAAAGCAAGCAAAGGTCCATTGGTCGTTTCTCTTCTGGAGTCTGTACACAAAAGTCAAGAATATAAGAACGCATCCACTAACGTTCAAATAGTTCCATGGATCTTTAACAAAAATGAATGGTTCTCTGAAAAAAGAAAAGGAAAAGAGCAAACTAAGGTTAATGCTTTAACTTTGATGCGTAAGCAGAGCTTCATACATAAGTAGACAAACTAGTTGCAGACCTGCATTTCAGGTAAAATCAACCTCACCTTTTGAGCTCAATTATTTCCTCCAGCATAAAGAAGAATGTGGTGAACAGTATCAAGACGTCAAAAACTGCTCTGAAGGACGAGGAGCCATAATCAAGAGGCTCGTCAAGGCTTACCGAATACACAAGTGAGGCTCCAAGTGCACAAACAAAGAACATGTAATGGTAGGAACGAACCCTGAAAATATGCAAGTTTTATATAAAAGTTCAGGATGGTACAAAAGTTCGGTTGGTTGATGATGATGATTGAAGAAGTTAGCTTCTAGGAAACTGTTTTTCTTTGTTGATGGGTAATCGAAATCTTCATCACTAACATTAGGGCAGTTGGGGTAATATCAAAGTATATGTAAAAAGACTGAAATTTCGAGCATAAGCCTGGCGTTGGAGTTTTATGGATTATGCGGGTGTTTTATAATGCAATCGACCATCAACAATAGTCCTACCCAAAACTGAATTATCACATTAGCCGAACGATAACTGCTTCCAGGATAAAAAGTACTGCAAGGTACGTTCTGTCTTGTTACTGTGAGCGTTCGTTAATCCCCTTTAGTGCGTGGGTGATAATTTTTAAATTACATTTCGCCGCGGAAGGTTTGAAAATAAGTAGACGGTCATGACATTAACTTTAATTTTAGAATTAAAAATAAAAGACAGGTGTTTTATGCTAACCTGCACCAAAATGAGGCGTATTTCCGCCACTTTCTCTCAGTCAACAGCTGTATGACAACATGATTGATGATTCCCTGTATAGAATTTATCGCAGATCATGTGCTATCTCTCTCACTGTCACTTATTGGATTCCTTTAAATCTCGTTTCCTTAGCAGTCAATTATCATTAACTTTGGCGAGAAAGGCAAACAGCCTTTGAATAGCAGATTTCCTGTCCTTACAAAAAGGGCACATATTTGTATGTGGCTCACTGGCTCAAGTTGCTTGAGAATATTCCAATTTGCGACTCAATAGAACTACACAGTTTTAACATATTGAAAAAATATTCATATGAAGGTAAATTAAAGCAGTGCATACGCTAATTTGGCCAAAGTCAAAATAAACACATCACTTCCCTTCCTCCCCTTCCCATTCTGTTGAGGCTATTACTCAACAAGTCGTTAAGGTGAAGTTCATTCCGCGGTTCAGGATTTTTCGATAAAGATTACGTAAGACCATAATGCTTCATTAACTTGTTCACTTCTCAATCGCGCGCGTTAGAGCGCTCGTGTATGGTAGGCTAAAATTAAGAATTTTTTGCTTCTGTCGTCTTTTTATCTTATGGTAAGTTGCTAGATAATTTCTGTTTCGAGTTTCGCTTCGCAATGTAATCTTCATTATGTTTTGTAGGTTATTACATCTTGCTATAAGGCAGTAATTCAAGATGAAAGGTCCACATTGTTTGTTGTGCCAGAGACTAGTGACGTTCTCCGTTGTTCTTAAACTCGTTGTGTATTTCCGCCGCTATACATGTCTAACCCTCACGCACTCTATTATTATATGTATAAAGCTATAGGTCAGTTTTGACGTCCAAAAGATTAATCATGATAGAGTTTTTTAAGCTCCCTACCTCTGCTCTCTCATCAAGGTTCTTGTGCCAATGGCTGGCTAAGTTATACAGACAAGACTGATGTGGATGCTCATAACTAGGGTCATCTGGGAATTTTCCATTGTCATCACTTTCCAAAATGTCGTAAGCCACGTAATAATGAGTGGGTGTCTCTGGTAGTTGTTCCCAAGATAAACACGGTAGAATATCGGACGGCAGACTCGGCGGATGTGGCCAACGAGGAGAAATGAGACTATCCAACACGGCCACGATCGTTTTCTTTAAATGCCATTAAAAAAAGTATGTAGATATGTGTGTCAAAAATCATGCCCCAAACCACCCCGTGAAAAGGCACCGAATAATTAAACAAGTGACAAATTAGGGGCGACAAAATTACTGGTAAATTAAATACAGTAGTTTTCATCGTGGCACTTAAACAAATCTACCCTACGAACGTCCCACATATTTCAAAGTAAAAGCTGGTAGGGAAGCAATTCTCCATTTACAAACCTGCATCTTAAACTCTTTTGTCATTTTCAAAAAGCTCACTATATCTTTTCCCTGTTGTTTTATGCCACTGAACAAGTCCTTAACCCTGCGAAAGAAAGGCACAAATGTCGAAATGCACATTACCTACCCATTTCTTGGGCAGAACATGATAAGAAATAATAGGCAAAGCTAGGAAATGAATGAAAATTGATTTTTTGTGGTTTCAATCTCTATGAGCGGTGTCGTCTTTGTACAAAATGCTTGAACCAAGCTATACCCACGAGTTTAAAAGGGTACCGGCGAGCTTTGAGGAACTGCTAAGGATAACATGCTATCCAAGGAGGGATAAGCAGTGCCCTTAGTCACTTCACGCATTAAAGTTGGGGATAATCTCTCGTTATTTGGGCCACTTGGCTACAATACTGACTTTTTCGCCTTTCTCTTCTTTGCATGATGCAACTACTGCCGGGAATCCAAGCTATCTACTTCTGCAATAAAATATCTGCAACGCCAACCAAGCGACCACTACCTACCTTCTATGATCCATTCTCCGAATTAAGAATGCTGCCATGTCATCTTGATAGTTTCTTATGGCTATTTCGATCGGAAGTTCATTTTGAGCGTTAGCAGTCAGGAGCATACTGGGGAATCTGTCCATTAGATAGTCGCCTACCAAGGTATAGTTCTTCTTAGCTGCCATGTGTAAAGGAGTATTTTGGAGGGAGTCTTTCACACTTTCAAAGTCTACGCCAAGGTCACTGAGTAGCCGTAAGAATCTTGAAACCTTGAAAAATTTTTTAATTACATCCCGGACAATTATTTGAATGGTCTTTTACGGGATAGACTTTTTCAAATCGCCTTGCATAAGACATAAATTAATTTAATATCACAATAAGCACCGACATCAACAACAACAACAAAAATCTGTAGATCATTTCCGATGTCAATAAATTATAAACGATATCCCTAAATTTGTGCCCATAGGTACAGGGAATAAAATCATTTCGATTGCAATGTTCGATTGCTATCCACAAGCAAAAATTTCAAAAATCATACATAGTACATGGCTCGGAGTACGTTAAGAGGAGCAAACAAAAATCAAAGTACAAAACCTCACCTGTGGTTCGTAATTCCATTCCTCAAGCAAATAAAGTGCTGTATCTTCTTTTGAGTCACAGGCACCTATCAGTCTCTTTATTCGAACTAAGTCCATGGCCTTAGATCTCTCGATTCCTTGTTCTCTCATTTCTTGTGAAACCTTTAAATCAACCGCGTTCGGGAGTGATACATTTATTAAAACTATCAACTCCATACTGGAGGTATTTACGAAGGGAAAATGACAGGAAAGGAATGGGAATGTTATTATTTGTGTCATTATTATTTGTTTTATTATTTATATTATTTCAAATGAAATAAAACACGTTTTTCTTCCCTCGTCTGGAGTGAAATCTTCTCAGTGTTTGATTTATTAATTAGGCTAGAAAGTTTCACAAATATTTTTTCAAATGTTCTTGTTTATCATGAGGTCCTACAAGGAAAAATGCGCTTACAATCTTTCCTTCCTGAACTTGACTCGAATTACCGCCATGTTAGTAGACACCTGTATGCAGATGAGCTCTTAGACAGGACCTTCAGTTTTTAATTAATTTACTACACTGTTTACAAAACAAGGGAAGGTAAATTTCTTGAGATTGGAAGGTATTGTTAGCAAAGACAAATTAATTTTTCAGTTATGTCCCAGTCATGTCTTGTTTATGTCTTTCCACTTAATTTCACCGCTTTTTGTAAATTGAAAAAGATTGGTTTGTTTTTTTTTTTAATTTTTTTTTTTATAGAACTCAATTTGGTACCTTCTCTAAAGGGTCAAGAGAAACTTAAAAGATGAGCACGGCCAAGAAAACATAAATTATGTACATATATTTATATATCTTTTATATTATCTTCAATTGTTCTCTAAGAGTGTTCCTTTGTCCAAACAAAACTTTACTTCATTAGTGTGGGTCAGGATATGACTTTATCTGACTGTTTGTACGTCTGTTTTCTGTCTGACCAATGTATTACTTAGCTTTACTATATGTTTCTCATTTTTAAAAGATAACGGCTAAAAAGTCATTACATATCTCCACGCGTAACATTTCCAATTTTATTCTCCCTCCAAAAGATAATGAGAATGAAACTGAAATTGCTAGCGCAGCATGAAATATAAATGAAGTTAATAATCCCACTCGAAAATTGCGATTAATATTTTAACCACAAGAAATGGTTTTTTTGTGTGTTTTTTCATGATTCTACCAGTGATGATTTTTTGAGTGCTGCCTTTCATGAGTAAAACTGAAAAAAAAAGCACCTAACAAGATTCGATTCATGCTTTAACTTGATCAAGTGTTCTGTTTAAAGCTTGAGTCTTAGAATAGAGAACAAAACAAAACAAAAGGAAGAAAAACCGGGAGAATCATGTTGATCGCATCGTTGGTAACATTGATAAAAAATGTTCGAAGGTTCAAGCAAGCAAGCAGAAAATTACTTCATGCGTGGATATATTACAAAACATAGTGATTTTTTACAAAGGCTTCCCTTGCTCATATCGAGCAAAAAGCTTCTTTGATTTGATTTAATAAGAGATCAACGTTCTTTATGGATCAAAGCTATGACTTACCGATTCATAAAATGCTTCATCTAGGTCCTCCATGGCTACTGACTGCCGATATTGTGAGAAAATTAAGCCATTTACGATTCCTTTCTGTGCGACTTCACAGGTTGGTCTTGGAAGAATTAAATCGTCAGGCGAGATTCTGCGTTCCATTTTGTAGCTGAAGTACACATGCACAAAACCATCAGTTCATAAATCATTTATCTTTCAAGTAACAAAAAGCTCATAAAATATGGCTCACTGTTTTCAGCAGAAATAAGACGATTTCTACAACCTCTTATTCCAGCTGGATAAGCAAAAGTTGATTAAGCTGAGGAACAGCGCTTAGAGAATCAAGCGGACTTGATGGTAGTGGTTCACAATCGAACACAGCTCAGGCCAATCAGTCCCTTATTTCCATAAAAACCAAGAGCTCCGTTGTTAAGTCTTAAACTTCTACGGTCTAAAAGTAATTTGCCCGTATGATAATCATGCAACTCCTAGTGGGCTGGGGATGAAAATTCTATGTTAAACAAAAAAACTATTCGTCTTACTACATGTTTCTTCTAATTTAAATAAACCGTCTAGTTTACTGTTTTGAAAATGTAAAGAGAGTATATGATTTGCTGATTACTGCTGTGTAAGAGTAGGAAACATATCATATCCTTCTCTTGATCTAGAAAAACAAGTCGCTGATTTTATGAATCATAGAATGCATTTTGATCATGGAAAAACATTTTTTAAGTATTTTTATATTAATATATACCACACAGGTGAATAGTGCTTCTCGTGCGCTGATTGTTAGTTTGCAGTGAGGTGAATAGCAAGTACTATTCACCTCCGAGTAGCCGATCAGACAAAATCACGCGTCAAGAGTTCAATTTCCGACCATTTTTTTCTATGTTAAAAGAAATAAACTTATTTCTTGTGTATCTGTGTAGTATATACTGGAGCAATTATTAAGTTCAGTTTCGTTGAAAGTGGTGGATATTTCCCTCGCCGCTTCGCGGCTGGGTAAATATCCATCACTGTTCATCGAAACTGAGGTGAAAAATTGTTAAATCTAATTATTTATAGATATATTTGAATGCAGTGAGCTTTGTATCCTCACGACTAACTGTTTTTATCTTATGCTGAAAAGTATCTGAACATTTGGTATCGAAATGAATTCTCATGAAAGTGAACTCTCTCTTTTTTTTTTTTTCGATCTATTCAGCTGATAGGCTAAGCATCATAGTGATGAGGAATACAGTGATGTTTCAATCTCACGAATGCGGACTGAGAACGTTTTCTTGTTCAGCTGATACACTAATTGATAGTGAAAGTAAATACAGTGAATCTTAAATCTTTACGGGAGTCGACGTACTGTCTCTTGACTACTCATTTCTTATACCACAGGTCATAATATGATTTCTATATATTCATTGTCATTAAAACTAATCTTGGCTGATATGAAGTGTTCGATGTCCTTTTGCTGTCACTCGCCTCCAGTGATACCAACAGCATCCAAACGTGGAGATTATCTAGTAAACCCAAATTCAGTGTCAAAAACCAAAAAATTCAAACCTACTTAGATTTGCTGAGCTGCGCATGGCAGACGATGAAATATTCACACCCATTGATACACTCGTTAATGTAAATCTCCCTCGACAACACGTTTTATTCTTCATATTTGCATACAACGTGAAATTTTTCTGTTTGGGGTCAGGAAAAATACGTCCTTTAGCAAAGAGAGCTACACCAAAGTTTAATGTCGTCGTAATATAGGTTGAAATAAATAAAAATAATAAAAAAAGCAATAACAAAAGTTTGTATTATAGGGAAGTAAGCCGCTTAGCGCAAGCAAGGGAAGAGCCGAAAAAATCAATAACGATAAGGAAAGAAAGGACAGAGGAGAAGCGCTAACCTTGAATGTTTTATTCTAAGTCTTTGTAAGATTTACAGAAATGAGAAAGCAAAAATTATGACCTCGTATTGTATGGAACAGCACTTAGCCGCTGAATTTACAACAATGTACTGTGCTGTATTCGGTGTGAATTTAGATTTGATTGTACTATTCAACAGTGCATTTTTTTCCGAGACTAGCATGGGCTGCAAATAGAAATCGCTTTTTTCCTTTGTTTGCTTGAGCCCTTTATTCAAAGGCAGCAATTTCCAAACAATGACAACAACCTTGGTATTGACAAAGGCATCAGATTGAAGAGCTGATGACTGTCCCTCAACCAATTGTATGGGTCTGGTAAGGTAACGCAATAGAGATCTGCCTTAAAGCAAATAGCTACAAGTTTGCTGAAAATTAAACTCAAACTCGACTGACATTTTGCTGAAATATGACACAAATTTCACTGGAACCGCCGTGGGCCCACGAAAGACATACACCTACATTGATTTAGCTATGGTAATTATTGACAAAAGAGCCAATCTGAAGGATCTCTTCGGTCTCTCCCTTTTCCAAAGTTGAGACATCTATAGCAAGTTTCTCTCGTTCCTTATTCCCTTAACTGCTCTAAGGAAGATTTCAAACTCCCATTAAACAAAATAAAACGACTTAAGTCCTGTGTATGTTTAATTCGAGCATACACGGTTAGCTAAGATTACCCGGAAAAACTGACGCACACTAAAAATTTCTGCACTGCATGGAGGTCAAATTCAAATTAAATTGAATACCCTGTATTTGTTCGTCTTGCTTTGCTGACTTATTATTGCACTGTATTGACTGCAACCCTGGCCATTTGTTAGTACTACAATGTAGCACCTATCTGAGTTCCTGAAACAAACTGAAACCACTTAAATCCCATTTAGAAAGTTTAAGGTGAACAAGCTCTGTAGGGTGTGGTTGCTCGGGAGTACGAAATAACTACTTCATCAGTCATGACTCTTTCATTTTCCATCGACTGAATTTTACTGGAACTTAATAATTCTTGTTTAGGATCAAATTCCAACTTAGTCTCTCCCTCTTCCGAAATTGAGACATCTATGGCGAGCTTCACTCATTCTTTATTGCCCTTAACCGCTGTAAGGAAGATTTCAAACTCCCTTAAACAAAATAAAACGACTTAAGTGCTTTGTATGCACGTTGTATTCGAGCATACACGGTCAACTGAGATTACCCGGGAACACTGACACACACTTAAAATTTACGCATGGAGATCAAATTCTAATTGAATTGAAAAGACTGTTTGAAAAGGTCATAGACAGGCCTACACAGACTCCCCTGTGTGGTTTTACGTTTGCGACGCAAAAGCCTTTAATTAAAGCTTCGCTCTGACGAGTATGTCTTTGAGCGATTTACCTCTTTTGTATGATATAATCGGAGGCGTTTTGTAAATTGTTTTCAGCAGTGGCTGATTTTGGATGAGGGTCCATTCTTGCATCAGTATTTGTTTTAAATTTTTAACCCCTAGGTGGTATGCTGTCACAAAAGGCAATATTTTGCCTTTAGTTTATATGTTGACCGAGGCCACTTATAGTACACATGATCCTAGTTTTTTTGGTTTGTTTTTTAAGTGTCGACTGCCTTGCGGCAAACGAGACCTCAGATAATGTTTTTTCAATTAGGCTTTTTGGGTAACCACGTGCTTCAAGTCGTGTTTTGAAGTTACACATGGCCTCCTGGAAATTTCTTTCCGAGGAGTTTGTTCTTAGAAGTCTGATAGCTTCTCCTTTAATAAAGCCTTTCTTAACACCTGGCGGGTGGTAAGATGAATAGTGTGTATATTGAAAGGTCTCGGTCGGTTTATAGTTAGTTTTGACGTCGAGGATAGCTTCGTTTTGGAATCTTTCACCTTTGTAGACAACCGTGTCTAAGAATGTGATTTCAGTCTCTGAGATTTCAGCCGTGAACTTTATAGTTGGATGGAACGTGTTAGCTTGTTCTATGAATAGATCAATGTCTTGTTTACGAACATCCCACAGGGAGAAAACGTCGTCAATGTAACGCTTCCATACTCTCGGCTTGATACTGCTTTGGTGAAGCAGTTTTATTTCAATTTCTGCCATAAAGAGATTGGCGAAAGCAACCGCCATTCGTGTTCCCATGGCAGTTCCAAAACATTGGAGATAGTTTACTCCGTTGAACTGGAACGAATTTTCTTTCAGTATAAGCCCGAGCATTTGTTTTAAGTAGTGGGACGGAATGGGAGGGCTGTTATTGTGGTATTTTTCGTATGCTTGGCATACTATTGTGATACCCTCTTCCTGTGGGATGTTTGTGTACAAGCTTGTTACATCCATTGATACTAAAATAGTATCATTTGACACTTGCGTTTTTTCTATAAAGTTGATGAAATCAGTCGTATCTTTGAGATACGATTTTTGCTTTTGAGAAATAGGCTGTAATAAATGATCCACAAAGGATGATATCCTTTCAGTTGGTCCTTCGCAGCCCGATATAATCGGTCTACCCACTGGCAAAGGTTTGTGGATTTTTGTTAAAGTGTAGAAAATCGGTATTCTGGGCGGATTGGGAGTCTGTGAAAGCCACTTTTTTGTCATATCGTCTATATGTTTGCCATTGTGCAGTTGAGCAATAAGCTCATTAACTTTTTTTAATGTGTCAGTGACCATGGGGTTTTCAAGAGGTCGGTAGTGGTCTCTGTTGTCGAGCTGAACCTGGGCCTCTTGAATTTTGTCCCTCTTGTTGAGAATTACTGTTGTGATGCCTTTGTCAGCACGTTTAAGGTTGATGGCAGTATTGTTTTGCAGTTCTTTGACTGCTTTGTGTTCGTTGTATGACAGGTTGTGTTTTGGCTTTGTTATTTCTATTTCAGCAAGGCTTGACTTGATATTTTCGAAGTAGCGTTCAAGGGCAATAGAAGGTTGTACTGGTGATATCCAGTTTGATTTGACGTGGAAAGGATGTGGTTCCTTGTCATTCCCGTGGAATATATATCTAAGTCTCATTTGCCTAGCGAATTGTTCCAAGTCACGCAACAATTGTTGCCTGATCTTATTTTCATTTGTCACGGGTGTTTCAATAAATTTAAGCCCTTTTGCTAACACGGTGACTTGGTGATCAGTTAATGTATTATCTGAAAGGTTTTTAAGGTATTTTTCATTTTTCTCCCTTTCTGTAGTCACTCGCTTGTGTAGTGTATTTTTTCTACGCTTTTTGCGTTTATTATTCTTGGATAGCCTTTTTGCTGCAGTGGGTTTGGCGACTGATTTTTCAGAGATGACACTGTTGTACTTTTCAACATGTTTATTATCACTCTGAAAGCGTGTACATATAAGATCTTTCAGCTCTGAAAGCTGATTTTCTATTTTGTCTATCCTGTCGACATCAGCATTTACAGTGTTCCTCAAGGGCGAACGTGATCTTTCACGTGTATTTACATTGTATTGCGATCGAGACTTGGCAATATTAGCCTTTTCAAGTTTGTTCTTGTGACTAACAAGTCTACGCTGATGGAAGCGCACTAGGGCGCTAACGTATTGTTCTTCGGCGTGGCTTTTAATAGCGCTTATTTCCTGAGGAAAGGTTTCGTCAGGCGTGACGTTTGCCTTCTCCTTGTATTGAAATAACCACTTCATCGGTCATGACTCTTTCATTTTCCATTGACTGAATTTTACTGGAACCTAATAATTCTTGTTTAAGATCAAATTCCAACTTAGGAAACCTTTTCTTTGCAACTTTAGCCCAGCCGACCCAGAATGAAAATCTTCTATTTCAGTCCTGACTCGAAATTTGTCTGAATTCCGCCACAAGTTACTTACTCAAAGAGGGGTTTATAACACACTTTTAGGTCGTTTTGCCAATAATCACAAACTACTCATTTCACTGTGGTATTTCATTTTTCACCATCGACAGAAGGAAGCTGAAGTAGCTTTTTTTAAACAGTCATTTTTTATGGTTGGCGTACATTCAATAGCAAATGGAAACTTTGGAAACAGGACCTTTTCTTTGCAACTTTAGCCTAGCCGACCTCGAATGAAAATCACCCATTTTAGTCGCGACTCGAAATCTGTCTGAATTCCGCTGCAAGTTACTTACTCAAAGAAAAGTTTAAACGAAACCACACTTTTGGCTCGTTTTGCCACTAAAGACAAACTCTTCATTTCACTGTGGTATTTCATTTTTCACCATCGAAGTAGCCTTCCTTCATCAATCATATGCATTGTAACGTATTTTTTATGGTTGGCGTGCATTCAATGATGAATGGAAACTAATGTAAACTGTTTCCGTTACATATCTTTCCTTTTGCTTCAACACAAAAGATAATAAGAGAGAAAACAGGAACACATTGGATAATTCGACTCTATTTTTGTGCGATGGCAGCTATAAAGTAGAGCACCTGGCCTTATCCACATAGACCAGATTAGATCTGCGAGAAGTCACTGCCTTGCTTCTGCTGGACATCAGGATATTTAACTGGTTAAGAGGGAGATTTGAGGTACGTTTTGAGTTTTTTGCAAATAATACAATCATAGACAACGCACTCGAAGAAGAACTTTTAGCTTCCTTACCTCGAGGGAATATGAACCCAATTACGTACGTTGATCAATTTACGCTTTTGTATAAATATTTAACGTTAGAACTCCCTTTTACAGTCAATCATCACACAGCATTTTCCATTTATCTCTCTATTCATTTTATATTTTTCATTCATTCTTGCATCTCAATTTCTTTCCTCGCCTCAATCATTCACTGATTTATTTACTGTCTTTCTTTATAGGATTTTTTTTCACCTATTCACTTATTTATTATCTATCTATTCGTTCATTTATGTGGTTTTGCTTTTATTCCTTAAAGGATAATTGCTGGGCTTCGTGAAAACAATGGCAAAAAAGCAACAAGCTTTTCTTTTTGTGATCTCCTTGATCATCTTGGCATCCAGGCCACACGCCTTAGAGCTACCCTTTGAGGTCCTAGACACCATCATGGAGTTGACTGATGCCGATCCAGACTTCGCAGACCTCAACCGAGTCAATATTTCTGATGACCTGGGCCCTACTCGTCCCATTTACCGACTCGATCTTGATCCAAACTTCATTGCCTATTACGAGGTTGACATGGGAAGTGACTATGTCGTTTTAGCTTCCGGAAGCCAAACTGGAGATTACCGAAAAGTGGAGAGTGGCCCGGATCCAAGACCCACTGATGTGCTTGTGCGACGAGCTGAAGATAACGGCGAGCAGTGTGAGAAGTTTTATCGGCTATCACCATTGGGATTGACAGCTTGTACAAATTACAATGGAACGTTCGTTGCAGCAACTTATAACTGGACAAATAATGTTCCACAGGTAGATGATAAGACTTTAATGATGTTTAATATCAAAAATGTTTGTAGGAACCAGGACACAAATTCTATGGCATAAGTAATTTGCAAATTTATCACTTTAACCATTAATAATCCTTTCTGTCTATAAGAAGTATCTTTGCATTATGATTTAGTTATTTTCTTGTTTTTTTTTTCCTCTAGTCTTTATTTTTCTTTTTCTCTTTTTGTTTTTGTTTTATTAAATTATTTACGTAGACGATAGCTTTGCTCGGTATTTGATTGCGCATAACACAATAACCAGTACATTATGAATATCTGGTTCCGCCGTTCTACCACAGCCAACAGAGACTCTACAGGAATATATATAAATACTAGGTCCATAAGTAAAATTCTTCCTGCGTAATGTTACGATCAACAATGTCGAAAGTTGCGTGTGCGTAATTAGAGTAGGAAAGAATATTTCCTTTAATACATCAATTTTTAAATCACTATTTGTCCTTGCAATCTGATTGGCTCTCAATGATCAGTGTGATTTATCGACGAATCGCACCATATCTTTTGCCCAGCCGATGAGAAAGCTTTACTATAACACAACAACCAATCAGATTTGAAGGCTTGTTTAAAGGAACCATTCAAATTGCAGTAAAATGTAAGACAACGTTTCCAATTTTTCGCAAACCAGCTCAGTACTGGATCAATAAACTGGCGAAAAGGCTGGAAGTGTTGGGTATTGAAAAGTATGTTTCGTAGGCCATGAACGAACTTCTCGAGGAGTTTTACTCAAAAGCTCGTTAAAAAGACAAAGAATATTAAGTGCGTGATACCTTCCGTGTACTGGTTATTGTTTTTTATCAATTCCTATCAGAGAAAGAGTACAAACGCCTGATTATTCGTGACGGAGAGTTTAAAAGTATGAACCAAATTCCTAGAGGGAAAAGCTAGACTACTCCAGCAAGAAGGCAAAGGCAAGCAGCCGAACCTGTTGACCATGACACATAATAAAAAGAACTACTGAAAGAGGAAAACAGAGTAATAGTTTCACATGTATATTATTAACAAGTAATCACGCGATGTTTCTCAAGCAATTTGGGATAAATCGGCACTGGTAAATTTTTCGAAGACAACAAATAGCACTCACCCTATAGGTCTGTGTTACTTGGTTAACCTTTGAAATATGTCACTCGTGCCAATTTATCCCAAATTGCACTGGAAATCATGTGATCACCCATACAAATTGCACTGGAAATCATGTGATCACCCATACAAATTGCACTCCACCCAGTAAATAACGTTCCATCGAGTAGTCTGATCGTTTGGTTTGGAGTAGTCCTGAGATGGGCTGTTTCTGGTAGTAGTGACTGACGTGCCAATAACCTTAACGGAAGTAATCATCGCCGGAAGTCAAGCTGCTCATCGATCGATGGAGCAGGGAGGAGCTTTGTCACAAGTAACGGCTTTCAAGTTTCAAAATGGTGGGATAGAATGAATTAAATGCAAACCCTTGGTTCTTGGCTTTTCCACGTGAAATAAAATTTGTTATTTTTCTGTCTCAAACAGATAAGGAATTGGCGTGAGCTGGACCAAATGGTTAACAGAAGCCTCGATAGGCTAAAGAGCTTATGGCAAGAGCGAGCAGCAGAGGGGCGATCAATGTCAGACTGGGCCACGACCTCTGTTCATTACAAAGAAGGAAATGTGAAGGAAGATCAAGTTTTTGCCGAGGAAGGCCTATCGCCGAAATCGTTAGTTAGAATCGCACTTGGTGAACGCTTCCAATCTGTTCATTTGCACGCAACTAACATTGGCAAGTCAGACCTGCCGGCTGGTTCACAACCAAAATGGCAAGAAAGGCTTTGTAAAGTGCTTATCGACGCGTGTAAGCCGGACGGGAGCACGAACATCAATCCATCTGCAATAAAGGAAACACCAAATCATCTATTGTACCTAAATCTTGAGGTGCACGAGAATCGAACCTTTGTGGGAAATACTTTACAGTGGAAAGAAATTGGTTTTGTTGTTGAAATCAAAGAACGCAATGGTGAAGTGGTCAGGAAACACTTTTTTGTGGATTTACATTCCAAACGGCATAGGCGTAGTGCGTGGAAACCTAGTGGCTCAGGTTGGGTGAGTACCGTAGTCATTCCCCACGAGGATGAGTTGCCAGACTATGACCAACACGACTGTTGTGGCTGTGTGAGTGGATGCAGTCCCGTGGCCTGGGCTCAAATCTTTCGTTACTACGACAGCCTTGGATCAGACCGATATGTAAACTCGATATTCAGTGGAAACATATACAGAGATAAGACTACGGAATTACCTAAGGACATGACTTATCGCGTAGAACAGTTTGTAGAGAGCATTCGACGGACGCTCGGAACTTTCTGCGAGAATGGTGAAGGCGCTACATATGTGAACAGCCATCATCGCATCCAGTCCTGGTTCCAAGCTCGACAAGGGTCCAAAGCAAGAGCATCCAGCTACCTAGAGTCTCGTAAAAGGAGAGGCTTCGTTGGACGAGGTGACAGGTCTTGGATTCGATGGAAAGCTGCGCAGACTTGCATTAAGATCGGTTATCCTGTTGTGATGAGCTTTTACGTGGAATCCAAAAGTGGCCACGCAGCCGTCGCCACGAAATATAAAGAAGGGTACAAAAAAGTTCGTCGGTGTCGAACTAGGACGACTGGATGGTGGATGGGCAGACGAACAAGAAGAAACTGTCGGTGGGAGAAAGAGAGCAAATACGAGTTCTATCTGCGTTATGGCTGGGGAGGCAATAACAACAAATGGCAAGCAATAAATCCTTACGGTGCCCACGTTGCATATATTGCAAAGTAAAGGACAGTTCAAAACAAAGTTTCAAATAAAGGGTTTCGCCGATGTTAAGTTTTGTTGTAGGGCTTTTTAAGCTTAATCTAATTGTTTTTTCTTGTTTTGTTATACTTTTTTTGTTTGTTTTTTGTAACAGGAAATTTGGAATGAAACATATGGGCACGTTATAAATATTTGCTTTATTATTTGCTTTTTGATTAGATAATAGGATAGACGGTCGAGCGTTTAGATCTTAAGGCCGAATACCTGTTGTTTTTCTCTTTAATTTTTTTAATCAATTTTTCTCGGGATAACTAGACCTTGCATTCTAGATATCGAAACAAATAAGCTAGGGAACATAAATAATTGTAATTTGGAAAAAAAAACTACAAATTCTTATATTGCAACCTTTTTGTAATCAAAATTGGCTCCTAACTCTTACATCGGATTTAACCATTCTTTCCTTCCGAAAAAGAATGCAGTACTTGAAGCATGCATCATGATATCG
Organism: Pocillopora verrucosa; assembly: GCF_036669915.1. NCBI lineage: Eukaryota > Metazoa > Cnidaria > Anthozoa > Scleractinia > Pocilloporidae > Pocillopora > Pocillopora verrucosa. Next base: position 5,563,319 of record NC_089315.1, on the reverse strand, counting down.
CTCAGGGTTGCACTTTAATTTTAAGTAATAATAGTCAAAGGAATAATGAGCACTCTCCATAAATAATAGATTTTTAACGATTTGATCAAGATGTAAAAAACAAAGAAAACAACTTCAACAAAAGTACTGCAACTCTATTTTTTGTTTATATTAGAGGCTCACTGTGTTTCCATGCGGAGGTATTAAAACTGAAGAGAACACGTAACGAGTTCATTATAGCTTCATAGATTGCTTGATAGCCTCAAGGCTCCTCGTACCTCTCCTTTCTTATAACAAAATAAAAAGAAATATGATAAATGGAGGCGGATTTCAAGAAAATTGGAGAACGGAACATCCTTAACTGTTACAGCCTTAGCGTGGTATGCCAATGGTATCGCGAGGTGTTAAAATTTAAAAGAACATGTAACGAGTTCATGATAGCTTCATAGACAGCTTGATAGCTTAGGGGCTCTTCGTGCCTCTTTTTATTAGTAAAATAAAATGAAATATGTAAAAGAAAGGCGGATTTCAGGAAGATTTGAGAACGGAACATCATTTGAATTAAGGAGAACAGAAAAGCTGCAGCGCAGATTTGAAAATTTAAACATTTCGTAAAAGACCGAACGAAGAAACACCACTCCTCGCACTCGTTCCGCCCCACTAACGTTCGTCTCTAGCATTTACTTTTATAGTCTAATGGGCTGAAGGTATTAACATTTTTATGACTGTGTTTGTTGAGGGTGGAACGAAAACAAAGTAACTTTCATCATTACTGAGCAATGAGTCACTCCCTTGGAAACTGCTAATAGGAGTTTGAGGAGCTGAAGCATTCAGTTAGATTTTCTGGCAGCTAATCTCACGTTTACCCTTCGCCAGTTTTATAGTTATAAAATGGCTTCCTGATAATTTTAATGACTATATCACTACACGTATTGAACGTGCATCATAAAATTTCTGCAATAAAGCGAAACAATTTCAATCCTGTCTAACTTAGTAAAACGCTGACTAGTTTTTTAACGAAGTCATTGTCGTTTTGCAAACAAGGACTAACTTTATCTTTGCTTCGTTTTCCTTCAATTCCTCCTTCCTGATTAAAACGTTTTCTTGGAACTGTTGCTATAAAAAACTGATGCGGAATTTTTATCTATCATAATAAGATTTTTTCCAAATTTTTTGTTATTTTTGCTCTAAGATAAAGAAAAGGAAACACTACTTTCAGCTTGGTTTACCACAATTTAATAACTGCCAGCTTATTTTGCCGCACTCTTTCATCTCCCAGCGATTTCAAGTCAACTGAAAGAAGCCGGATCTGATCGTAACAATGAAGTCTTTCTGTATTTTTCATATCAAGTTATTGTTTAATACTCGAGAATTCGGACATAAAAAGAAACTCACAAGCCAAATAGGGAAGCTAATCTTCCCATTTGTTTCAACACAAAAGGACGGAATCAGCAATAAGGATGAAGAACCTGTTGAAAACACGTTTCTTGATGCACATTTCTCTCTGTAAATTAACGCTCGTAACTTCATTGATCCGTTGTTGTTCGGATCGGCGATACGTCACCGAAATCCTCTGGTAGGAGTTGCTCAAGAGTTTTTCTGGTGTCAGAATTGGTAGTAAGTTTACCAATATGTTTTTTACTTACTTGCTTTTTTTTTTTTAATGGTTGTTTTGTTTAATGTTACCTATTACATCGAAGTCCACTCATCTCTTTATTCGATTACTTACACTGTACTTATACTATTGCTTCAATCAAAAAGTCTTTTATAAGCAGCGCTTATAAAATAGCGTTCTACAATTGGCTATCTGTTTCCACTTTTGTCCACCCAATGAGATCAAGTGCAGGTTTTTGTTGTCATCATCTGCCGATCTCCAAAATTAATCATTGAGCTGAGTTGGAACAATACTTTGGTATGAGTTTTTCTGATATGTGTGCGTAACACTGTAGTCTTATTTGGTGCCTGTGATAGATACAGCGTTTATCTAAGAGAAATATGAGTTGATGAAACATTTGTCATCAAATCGAAAACTTCAGCTTTAACATGGATTTTTTTCCCTCGCAAATTGCTATTCAACATGAAAAATACGCACGACTGCGAGAATCTTTTGGGATAGTATTTAGAGTTGAAGTAAAGTAAGTATGTGTATCAATCAACAAAGAGCCACTAACGTTTTTTCTTTTACATGTTCGTTCTGTAGTGAAGATACTGGTGATATGATTTATCTATATCCCATGCGTTTCACAGAAAGCTTCATAGACAGCTTGATAGCCTCAATGCTCTTCGTACCTCTTTTTATTAATAAAATAAAATGAAATATGTAAAAGAAAGGCGGATTTCAAGAAGATTAGAGAACGGAACATCCTCTGAATTAAGGAGAATAGTTTGGAAAGTTGTCTACTTTACTACCAACGCCTCGAGTGCGGCTAATAGTAATTTTCGTCGGGAGCAGGAAATGAGGCTAGTTTTCTCTAGAGAAAAATGAATCTGCTTGAAACTGTTTTAGATATTTTTAATAAGGTATAATAAACATGGAAATTTTAAGCTCGGAATTTATTGTTTTCTTTGCTTCTCCTAACCAATGGATAAGTCCTGTTCGATCTCTCTAGAAAAGAGCGCATGCTAATTTTGGCCATAACAGCGCACGAAAATTAAACAGGAGAGTGTGAATAAAACAATGCTGGAGAATTTAAGCGTATCACCTTAAAGTACTGCAGCTAAAAATGCTTCAATCCATTAAACGCGGGTTCTTCGATGGATTGACAATGCCACACTCAATAGTTTCTTTCATCGTTTAATTGTAAATCGTATATAAAAAAAAAGGCCTAGATGTATCTGAACAAGTTTTATTTGTACATATAGGACTACCATGGAAACACAGCATTAGGTTTCAATGAGCAAGCCAATTTTCATCTTTCGGCCTTGGATCCAACCGCCATAAGACCTCAATAGTCAGTGGCAACATATACGGCGATAAGAGGATGGAATCGCCAAAGTTGATGTCCTACAGCGTAAGACGTTTTGTAGAAGGTATATTCGATCGACGCTTGGAACTATCTGCAGGAACGGTGAAGGCGCAAATTGGTATGAATGGCATCATCGAATCCAGTCCCGGTTCAAAGCTCGCCAGGAGTCCAGGGCAGTAGCGCTTTGTTACCTCATTAAGTCTCGTAAAAAAGGAGGTGACGTTATTCGAACTAACACTAGGTATTGGATTAAATTCCGAGCTGCCCAAAGTTTCATGAAAGTTGGTTATCCGGTAGTAATGAGCTTTCACCTCGAACCGGGAGGCGGTCATTCTGCTGTCGGTAGGAAATACAAAGCATGATATAGAAATGTTCGTCGTTGTCGATGTTGCAGCAGGAGGAAAGTGTACAAGTACGAGTTCTATCTGCATTATGGCTGGGGAGGCAGTAATAACAAATGGCAAGCAATCAATCCTTATGCTGCGCACATCGCATATATCAAAAAAGGTGTGACAGTTGAAAACAAAGAACAAAAACAAAAACAATTTTGTTTGTGTCGGGGTTATTTTATTACAAATGAAATGTAATGCAGCTTTTCAGATAGAATTGAATTTAATTTTTTTTTCCAAATTACCTTGTTTTAGTGTTTAATTTGATAGTTTAGATTAAACATCTAACCCAAATATTTGAATGAAGGGCTAATTTTTTATATAAAAACCTAGCTCGAGATGACATATTCGTTTATTATTGCTTTTTTTGAATTTCTGATGTTAGTTTTCATATAATGATTTAAGTTGTCAGGAGCCCATTAATGGGCTCCTAACGTTGTACAGAAATTGTAAAAATTCAGTCAGGAAAATATGAAGCTTTGTAACTTCGTAATTTCTTTTTCCTTGTAGAGTAGCTTATATCGGTTTTAAACTTCGGGTACTCAAGGCATTATGAGGTTTTTGAACCTTTTAAAGAACAGGTAACGAGTTCGTGATAGCGTCAGAAATAGCTTCATGAGTTTTTCGCTCCTTTGTATCACTGATGATAGCCTAAAATACTTAAGTGACCAGAGGATTTAAGTAGATGAGAGACGGGGACAGTAATGATAATAATAGCAATTATAATAATAATAGAAATTCTTTTCTAGGATAATCCTTCATTACAAAAGTACTGTTATCAACGGGGTCCTGCTGATTAAGACTTTAAAACCAAGAAATAAGAAATTATTGAAATATATAAAAGATAGTACCAAAAATACAAAAGACACTTAGTTAAAAACTACTGAAACTACAGTAGAAATCACAATAATCGTCCAAGGTTTTCCTAGACAATACTCTAGAGTTAATTTTCCTCAAACTTTAATAAAATAATAATAATAATAAAAAAAAGATTTATACCGCGCCAGTATCCTACTGTTCAAAGGCGCCTACAAGAAAAAAACTTAAACATTAACACTTAAGACAGCTAATATTAATTATAAAAGGCTTTTCTAAAGAGTAAAGTTTTTAATCTACGTTTAAAAACAGACACAGACTGAGCATTTCTAATTTCACTTGGCAAAGCATTCCATAATGATGGTGCTGCTACAGAAAAGGATCTTGCGCCATATGTTTTCAAGTTATAGGATGGAGAAGCCAGAAGGTGCTTGAATGATGAGCGTAGTTGACGCGATGGGGTGTAAGATGTAAGCAGATCACAAATGTACGACGGTGCCAGGTTGTTAAGTGCCTTGTAGGTTATAAGTAAAATCTTAAAAATAATACGTTGGTTAACGGGAAGCCAATGAAGATTGAAAAGAACAGGCGTAATGTGATCATGCTTTTTTGTAAGTGTGACGAGGCGCGCCGCGGCATTCTGGACGTGTTGTAGCCTTTTTATAGCGTAGGCTGGTAGGCCATACAAAAGGGAATTACAGTAATCCAGCTTCGAAGATACAAACATATGAACCAGCAATTCAGTAGTGGTCGCTGAAAGATATTTCCTGATATAGCTAATATTTCGCAAATGATAAAATGAAGATTTACAAATGTCAGTAATATGATCCTTAAAGCAAAAATGGCTGTCGAACATAGTGCCGATATTCCTCGCCTTTTGCACGGAAGGAATAGTCTCACCAGCAACTGAAATTTCGTGAAGGAGTGGTCTTGGAAGATGTTTAGCGGAAATTACCAATAATTCAGTTTTGTCTTTATTTAATTTAAGACGATTAACCATCATCCAATGACTGATTTCATCCACACAGCTCTCGATGCTAGAAACCGCTAGATCCCTATCACCCACTACGGTTGGTTGGAAAGACAAGTAAAGCTGTGAGTCGTCAGCATAAAAATGATAGCTCAGGTTAAATTTCTTTACGATATCTGAAAGCGGTGAAGTATAAAGCAAATACAAAATGGGTCCCAAGACAGATCCTTGTGGCACTCCACATTTAAGGTCATGTTTCGTCGAAGTACCACCATCAACGGAGACATATTGCGTGCGATTCGATAAATAAGATTGCAACCATAATAGAGGCTTCCCAGCTATCCCAAACCGTACACGTAAACGAGAGAGGAGGATGGTATGATCGACTGTATCGAAGGCAGCGGAAAGGTCTAACAACAGCAAAATTACGATTCGACGATTATCAATGGCAGAAAGAATATCATTGTGAACACGAATAAGTGCAGTTTCAGCACTGTGATATTTCTTGTACGCCGACTGGAATGTCTCATTTAACTCATAATCGTTAATGTAGGAGATAAGTTGATTAGCTACCAATTTTTCAATTGCTTTGCTAATAAATGAAAGATTCGATACCGGACGATAATTGCAGAATTGAGTATGATCCAAAGAAGATTTCTTGAGGAGCGGGCGTAACATTGCAACCTTGAGTTGCGAAGGCATCTGACCAGATTCCAATGAGATATTTATGATTTTGGAAATGAAAGGCAACAGAACACTAAGTGCATTTCTTGTAACATAACCAGGAAGAGGATCAAGAGCACATGACTTAGCAGCCAGATTCATGATACATGTATGAACTTCATCCGCTGTTACCATTTTGAAAATATCAAAAGAATATGGACAGGCGTTGTCAACAACAGCAACTGTATCTCGATGAGGGAAAGCAGCAGTCGTTATATGACCCCGTATTCTATCTATCTTTGTAGTGAAGTACTTAATAAACTTGTTAGCAAGATCAGTGGGCGATTTGCAGGGGGGATATTGAATATCTGTTTTCCTTTGTAGTAGCTTATCAATTATCTTAAAAAGCTGTTTATAATTTGACTGATTCTCATTGATTAATGATGCGAAATAATTCTTCTTGGAATCACGAATTAAGTTGTTGACAGCATCACATCCCTCAATAAACAACTTACGATCAGAAGGAAGTTTTGTCATTCGCCAGCGTCGTTCAAGTTTTCTACGGGATCTCTTTAAATTATTTATCTCCTCAGAATACCAAGGTGCAGCGGGACGCAAAGTAACTAACTTTTTTGCAGTGGAGCATGAGTCTCAAGTATGGTAGTAAGGACTCTGTTATATTGATCAATCAAATAATCCAAGGATGACGATGACGAGGCAAAAAGATCAGGAAGGCTCGAATTCATAACATCAGCACAGAAATTATCAAAATCAATAGATCGAAGCTTTCTGAATGAAATAATCTTCTTGTCGAGCGGCGGCTTATTAAGCGAGAGCTGGAAGTGAACAGCAGCATGATCAGAGATGACAAAAGGAGAACCAATTGTTAAATTTGAAACAATACTATCATCAGATCTTGTAATCACAAGATCTAAGGTGTGTCGATCTTTATGCGTTGAGCCATGTGTATGTTGAGTAAGATTGAAAGAATCCAACAATTGAAGAAATTCAGTTGAGTGTTGGGAAGAACAGGTGTTAACATGTATATTAAAATCACCAACTAATAATATTCCACCAGGATCAGCGATATAGTGCTCCAGGAACGTAGAAAACTCATCAAGGAACAATGAGGGTGTTAAACCATTCAAGGTCGAGGGAGGTGGGCGATAAACAATAATAACTCTGAGTTTTAAACCGACTGTACTTGACAATAACAAATCCATATATTCAAAGGACAAAAACTTCTTGAGCGGCTGCAACTTTAAGTTGAAAGATGATCGAAATAACAAGCCAACTCCTCCTCCACGAGTAGAACCAGGTCTAGGAACATGATGAAATGAATAACCTGAAGGACATAAATCACGAATAATTAATTCATTGTCAGCATCTGATTGAAGCCATGTTTCTGTCAAGCCAAGAAGATCAATATTATTTTCGACGACAAAGTCCTTGATGATAGTAGTCTTGTTGTTAATTGAACGAGCATTTAGCAAGCAAAAATTCACGAAGCGAGCCCTTGGTGTGTAGCTTTTAATCGGGTTAGGAGTAAGTTCAATTAAATTTCTAAGATTCGATCCAACAGGAGTCTTCATCATGCATGTAAATCGTGAAGAATTTAATCGACAGCCTTGGGGTGAGACCAAAGCTCGAATATAATTCAAGCGTCGCCGCTTTTCTTGAACTATTTTTCCCGCTCTGCAACCTCTAAACTTTCTTTGACAATTTTTGCCCAGAGGAAGTAAATTACATGGGAGATTCCAGTTGTAGCAGAAGCTCTGAGTACGACGAACAAAAGGCACTAATGGAGAAGTGTGTTGTAAATTGTGATTAAGCCAATTCATCGATTTCGTTGCAGTCGAAAACGCAGAGAACTCATATCCCAGATAGGCGTTTTGTTCTTTATGTATCCCCACCATCCGAGGGGATGTTGGACCAGGATTAGATTCAACGTCCACGAAGATAGTAAGGTCAAATTTTGTAGGCAGACCAAGCGTCAAGTGACCACGTTTGCACCAAGTACAAATCGAGCGCCTAAGTTTGTTTCTTCCATCCACCAATCTAACTGCGCGAGGAGGACCATGACATCTCAGCAATAAAGTAAGAGGACTCTCATAAACCGAAAAATTGATAAATGATGATCGAAAGAGAGTAGGAAAACAAATAAAAAAACCTAATATGATGAGAACAAAGTAACACGTTGCAGCCATCTTGGGCGCATACATTAACTTTGAGGTAATGAATTAAAAATCGAGGCACCCAAAAAATAAAAACTAAGGCGCGCAAAATCCAGTGTGACCCCTGGTAGCTTTGTTGTTTTCCCATTGTTTCTAGTATCGAAAGCGTTATGATGTAATCGTTAGAAGAAGTTCCTTAATGGGAGACATACGGTTCCATCTCTTTTTTCCAATGAACAGCAATATGAGCAACGTAACTCATAAAATTCCACCCTCAATAACTTACTTACGTTCAACTGCCCGATAAGGTTTGGGTTTAAGAGCTTTGAAGACAACGAGAACGCCTTTATCTCTGTGTCCTCTATTCAATTCTTGTAAACAGCTCCTGATAATACGTGTGGAAGGGAAATTTTCACATTCTCAAACAAGATTGCGTGTGCGCTATTTTAAAAGGAAAAACCCATGAATCAGTTTTTTACCAGCCAGGAATGTGTTAAAATCCCATATAAAATGTTGTTGTTTGTCGTGGTTTGTAGATAAATGAACGTATCGTTCGTCTCGATCACGATGTACAGTCACGTTATCAAATGTATTGAGCGCGACGTGTCGTGATCAATACATTTGATAGCCTGACTATACATCGTGATTGAGACAAAAGATTCGTTCATTTATTTATCTTAATCCTTTCGATAAATATTTAAAAACGAAAAGAAATCAATGCAAAGTTTAATAAAAAGTTGCAGTTTTAAACGCCTTCACCATTTTTGTACCGCCTAGACTGAGGTCCGCCCCTCCCGCCTAATTGGTCGTCATCCGGGATTTTGACGCTGGAGTCGGAAATAAACCTCGCTCAAATGTAAAGTCATCTAAAATATGCGCGATGGATGTTACTGCGGAAATCAAAACAGTGATACCCAGAAATCGATTGAAAGAGTAGATTTCCAGCCTATATGAGGCCTTCAGCTACTTGTTAAAAATAGGATACAACTATAGTTGGATAATTGTCGCCTGCTTCAGAATATAACAGCAATGAGCGTTCGTAACCGTGTTCGAAAGTCATTTTCAAAATCGCTTAAGGGGAAAGCCTGCAAATTTCGATTCACAGTCACTTATGAATACGTCGACTTAAAATGCAACAACAGATGGTAAGTGCGATCTTAAGTACAATTCTGTAATAGTAAAGTAGCCTGTGTTTACCCTCAATCAGGCCAATATCAAAGGCAAGCTTAGTTGTCAAAACGTTCGATCCTTTGGAATGTCTCCAAAGGTTTTGAGTCCGCGCCGACACCGGTTATCTGTTGACAGTTCGATTTTATGGACGGTTTCGACAAAGAAAATAGCGTCAAAATTTAATAGGAGACCACTCAGTCCTGTTTACTATATTTGAATTATTGTTTCCGTATTTAAAATTTCAATTGATTTGGATTTCATTTTAAGCCTCCGCGATACATGTTGATGCAGGAAACTTGGTGAAAGAGTTAATTATTAAATAATATTTTGATTGTAGCACTTTTCGTTGCGCTTGTTAACGGTGTTGGCGAGAATTAAAGATAGCGAAAAGCGCGAATTTCTTCCATAGGTGTCGATAATTGTTGTGAAGCGGGTTTCGGATTTATTTAATATTCTAATGAACAGTCATTTGATATTTAAACGGTTTTTGTTATTAAATTGATTCTGGTATTTGTAGCGAATTGGTATTCATGTTAGTCTGATTAGCCTGCCTCCTGCTCGGCTATTCCAATTTGTCAATTATTGTAACATTAATACTATAGCCGTATCAGACTTATTTACAATGCAAGTATTCTTTGCTGTCGAACTATCACGTTGTAACACATGTTATAGTTTAACGCGAGTTTTGAATCAACGGAATGAACAAGCTACAAATGGTTAAACAAGGTTTAGTCAGTGACAGGGTCATCGCAGTCCTGGCTTCCATAAAATGGCCGTTTTTATGCTAGAGAAGTTAAAGTTGTCTAAGACGTTAAAGTCGTCTCGAGACGACTTTAACGTCTTAGACAACTTTAACGTATCTAGCATAAAAACGGCCAATATCTGTAACTTTGAAATTTAAAAATTTCCTCAAAATGATCTCAAACTATTCAGGCAAAGTCTTGTTGTTCCTTCTAAATTAGATACAATCTACATTGGGAGAGTATTAATCAAGGCGACTGGTGCACATATGATCAAAATACCCTCATATTTTATTAATTTACCCATATGTTTAATTTCCTTAACCCTTTAACTCCCATGGGTGACCAAGACAGAATTTCTCCTTACTATATCTATACAGTATCATGCAGACAAGTGATGAGAATAAAGAAAAATATCAATTATGGATTTACTTATTGATCCGATACCAAATTCTCCACACTAACATTGTGGGAATCATTTGGCAGACACTAAGGAGAGTTACTAATGAGATCTTGGGAGTTAAAGGGTTAAATCTAATTGGCCTTCAAAATATTAACAGGCAGCCTTCTTGCTTGAGCATTGTTTGGTTCAGAAGTCACCGTTCCAAAGTATCAGAGAAGGTATGTTGCATGCACCAATGGTAACGTTCACTGGACTCTGACAACTCTAAGCAGAAAAGAAGTCTTATATTTGAGCTTACTGTTTACAAGCAATTTTTAGAAATTGATTTTATATTGGCAGTATTGAGAATGTCCAACAAATTCTTAGCTCCTGTATCAAATTATATTCTACAAGGAGTTACATTTTACTTCTCTTTACACAATTAATGATCATTTAGCAAGGGCTCAGTATGAGAAAAGATTTTACTATCAGCCAGATGGTGTAAGACATTAAAATGACAAGCATCAACTCTTTGCAAAATTAGTTTATAAGAAATCGTAAAGTCATGAGATAGGAGCACAAAAGCTCAGATCATAAATGTGGAAAAGGTAGCCATAAAACATTGGATAGATAAGTTTGGTGATTAGTCTGATAATTGGGGAGGGAGGGAGAAATAATTTCATTTTTAACTGCTGTAAATTTTACACAGTGAAATGTTGATATTCAGAATCAAAAGAAGCAAAAGAAGTGTTTTGCGTGATACAATGTGTCAACCAATTTTGTCATCCATGAAATTTGTTTAGTAGAATTAAGGATCATCAAAATATAACATTACTTTTTTGTGCGTTTGTCAACAGCCCACTTCAAAAGTGTCAATTACTGATGAAAAGACAGGAATTGTTAGTTATGCTGCCAACTGGTTTCCACCCAACTCCGTGGACTTGGTTGTCACGCTTTACAAGGTATTTTGAAGTTTGAGGAACAATGCCCTAAGTGATCTCTAATAGACTGCTAGTTTTCATTCCTAGCAGACTTGTATTCTTTTGTGAAACACAAGGAGAATTTGATTTTGTGTCAGAAGTCAGCTGGGGCTTTATTCCAACAAAGCCATGAGATTGCAGGTTTGCTGCAACAATTGGTACACAGCCTTGCTTTTTTTTTGTGATTAGATGGCAACTAAATTGGGTACATTTTGATATCAGCATGTATAAGATGTATAATGAGCTCAGCCTAAATTTGACTGTCATAAATTTTCAGGATTTTACTGGAGTCATGTTTAGGAAGAAAGACTACATGTTCGTCCTTGAAAATGTAAGTGTTCTTGTGACCTATTTGTAGCCAGCATATTTTTTTTATACAGAGTATTACAGCAGGTCTGCATGAAAGAGGGAGGTAAGGGGTGGGGACAATGAGCTGCCGCTTGAAACAACACAGAAGTCCACGCTCCAAGCACATGCAAGAACGCCTCAAACGAAGAGTACATGGAATCACCCAATGCATGTGCATATACAAAAATGGCTGACTACTACAGAACACTGATCCTCTTCATTGTCAACTCTGTTAAATTACATTTAATGCATATAAACAAGACAAGGAATCATCACAAGGAACATTTTGCTCAATAGTCATGTGTAGTATAATTTATTTTTAGGTTACTGCAGATGCAAGGAAGAAACTTGCTATTTTCCCTTGTAACATGGCAGAGTATGCCTCTCTTGACATGGAAGTGTAAGTGTATGATTCTTTGGTCCCTAATTATTTGAAAAACAGTAATTAAAATTGAAAATAGTTAGAGAGTAGAGAAGTATGGCCATTATAATTGTCACATCAAGTTTTCAATCAGTTATCATTGTGTAAATAACTATCAAGTGCCGGGGGTTACTTTTTTCATGAGCTGTTGCCTATGGTGAAATAGGTAGCTGTGCTGTAAGGCAAAACCCAAACTTGAGATCCTGCTTACAGGCTAAAGAGATGTCAGTGGTCTTTCAGGGGGCAACAGACCATTGCTAATGGGCTTTAAGTGAACCCCTAAAGTATGCTTCTTTGTGATGTCTACCCATTCTTCTGCAAGGATCTCCCACACTCCTTAGATCTCTTTGGAATTTTAATAACGGTTAGCATTTCTATATATGAGTTTAGATTTGATTTGGAGATGGAATTCAAACCCCTCTCCAAGAAGATTGTATCTGCAAGGATTGGAGCAAAAGTTAGATGTGAATTTATTAAGGAGGGAAGAGCAGAGTAAGTTCTTTGCATGTTTACCATTTACACCTTAACATCAGAATGCATATTCTCTATACTGTTGGCTTTAAATTTTTATGGTAATTGACTAGGATAAAATAATTGTTTTGATCATGAACTTCTTTCGTCAGTGGTCATTTCTTTTATTAAAGGAACTTTATGTTTCATTAAATTAAGCAGACAGTGATACTTTAAGGGGAAAGTCACTCTCAGAGGGTGAAAGGGTTGATAAATTTTGATTTATTTAGAGAGAAACTGTTAGGGGCCCCTGGACAGGGAAAAACATGGTTTTGCCGAAACGTAGTAATTCCTCGACAGAAACTCTTTCCTCAGACATCCACTGTACCCTATGAATTTCCTCTTATTCCTTTCAAATTTTAGGCTTTTTTTTTTTCAGAAACAAAACTGACCTCTACTGTGTCCGCTACGTATTTAACAATTTTGTGTAAACAATCTGGCATAGAGCATCACTTAGAGGTTGAGACTTGGGTTCAAGTTACTATTAAATAATTACTGGTATTACCAATGGAATTGTTAAAACCCAAGACCATGAAAATGAGCCTCACTCATTTTCCATTCATTTGCTTTTTGTTTTTGCATTTTTTAAATTAAATACCATTTGCTTGAAAAATCTTGTTATTGATTATGTCTTTTTAAATAAAAAATGATTCTAATAATTTTTTTTCCTTTCCGTCATTTCAAAGTGAGGATGATATGCAAAGCAACTTTAGTCATCTTAGTGAGGCAGAATTCAAGTCAAGGTTGTCTGAACTGGCAGAATGTAGTGATGAGGAAGAGGAGGAAGAAGAAGAAGAAGAAGAAAACAGTAAACCAAGGGAATCAAATAAATTGGCTGACCGTTCTAAACAGTAAGTCATAAGTAAAGGACAACTGCAATTGACAATGATATTTGTTGAAACAGCCATGACTTTAGGTGTTATCAATGGCTTCCTTCCTAGCCTGACTCCAGTTGTTCCAGGGCAAATAATGCTATTCAATGGACAAATCGCTAGAGGACAAGTGTTAACAAAGTGTACTGCGCTGTCCACTGAATAGAAATTAATTCAGTGGATAGCTTTATCCACCCTTTGAAAAATCAGGATGTGATGTCTTCATTGCACATACACTTAACTAAGATGAGTGATGACATTGCTTAACTTAGGGGTATTATACGTTAGAACAAGATTTTTGATGTACCACAAGTATGTGTGGCTTGGTAGAACTTAATTGCTTCAAAAATTTATCAAAAGAATTTTTCTAGTTTATGGCTGTAAAAATGCAATGCTTGTGTGACCCACATCCCCCCCTAATTCAACAGATTTCTTTTCATTTCCTGTCTTCCTACATCTGCTACAAAACATGCTTATTTCCAAACCTTGTGTTTTGCAATGTTAGGACAAAACATTTGTAACCTATGCACAACTTAACTAAGATTGGTCAAAACCACACCTTTACAGGCTGCAGTTGCTTAACAAAAACTTTCAAAAGAGAGTGACCCTCCCTGGCAGGGCGTGAAATTGCGCCTAATACAGGCGCCAATGCGACTAAATTTTTCACTTTGGCGACCAAATCCTGAAAATTAGTCGCCAAATTGGCGACCAAATCCTGAAAATTAGTCGCCAAATTGGCGACTAGAATGTTTTATCATAACCTTTCCAAGAGATAAAGTGAATTAAAAAGATTTGCAAAGATAAATCCACGGCAAACTTCCTCGTAAAGTTTGTTTCCAAAACGCAGCACATGCATCCCTATCGATAACTGGACGCCATCTTGGATTTAGTTGAGCTTAAACGTTGTATATCAACCATCCTAGTGTCCACTTTGTTGCTCGTTAAAGATCTTTTTCCTAACTTAATTTTTTGAGGTTCAATCTAGAACGCTGACAGCGTAAAAAAGGTTTTGTTTGTCTTTGAAAATGGCGACCACCTTTTTTTGAATTGGCTACCACTTTGAAGAATTTAGGAGCCAAGTGGCTATCAGAAAAAAAAATTAATTTCACGCCCTGCCTGGGTACGTTAAACTATTCCAGTGAGTCTTATGTGTCTACAGGATCCAGAAAACAGTACGCAATATACGCAAATACGCAACAAATCTAACCCTTATTTCTTTTGGGTGCACAATACAAAAGGACAATACCTGCAACGAGCCAATAAGAGTCCGATTAAGATAAATGGATTATTTCGTAGGGATCCATTTCCATTTTATACTCATTATTTTCTTCTGGCCACAGCACATGGTCTCAATTTATTGATGAAATGAAAACACTAGAGTACAGAAATGTGGCCATGCTGGGAAATCCCCTTGCAGATGCTACGGTCAGCGGTAACAACCAAGGTAATAAAACTTAGTCTAATTTGGGATTTCTTTGGTTTTGAAAATCACTCTGTGATTGGTCTAGAAAATGTACGCCACCTTCTCAACCAATCAAATGCCAAACCAAGTTCAGTCTGTGGTGACTTAATTTCCAACGTTTCTCTGTTGCCCTTCCCACTTAAACCCTTCACAAAAATGACAAACCTCAATTTGCTACTGTCACCCTCTGAAAAAAATAAATTTGAAGGGTCGTTTTATTTCCTCGCGCACCTTTGATTTCAAAAGAAAGTTCGAACCCTTCAAATTGTAACAGGTTCTTTGAAGAAAAAAAAGTTAGGTCAATTGTTTGAAGTGATAAATAATTAAATTCTCTGATACATAATTAAAAGAACCATATGCTTGTCAGTCTCGAGATTTTTCGTGCTCATGTTATTTCAAGGTTGACCATGTTAAATTTGCTTTTATTTGTAGTCTATGTAGATGATACGAGTAAGGAAATTACACACGCATCCCAAGAAACAGCGTCAGAAGAAGCAGACACCAAACGCAGCAAACTTTTGGAAAGAGACCGAGACAGAAGAAAAGTTGTCAGTGCCGCCTTTGAAGATTTAAAAGAATCAACGATACCAGAAGAGGATGGGGAGGAAGACCTAGAGGACATGTCCATCAACTTGTCGAGTACAGCGATGTCGTCACTGAGTTCTTTCAAAAACAAGTTTCAGTTTTCATTCTCTGGAAAGAACAAGGTAAAAATTGTTGACAAAATTGTACGATTATTGAGCTTTAAAGAACGGTAAGAAGACCTTCTTGCTTAAAGCAAGTTTCTAAGGAAATTGTGGTGCTGCGTCTGTGGTTCTGGTTTTAT
This sequence comes from Pocillopora verrucosa, assembly GCF_036669915.1. Classification (NCBI taxonomy): domain Eukaryota; kingdom Metazoa; phylum Cnidaria; class Anthozoa; order Scleractinia; family Pocilloporidae; genus Pocillopora; species Pocillopora verrucosa. The sequence continues at coordinate 5,547,651 of NC_089315.1, read as the reverse complement.
CAACTGAGTTGATATACTCCAGATTGGAGTGGTTTATTCCAATCTCACTTCTTTTTTGCAATACTTATGTAATCTATGATTTTTCTCCTCAGCGCAGGTCATCAGACTCTTCGTCCGCAGAGCTACCAGGAAATATTGAGGTATGCCAATCTCAACTGCTATTTGATAAGTGATACTACAAGTCCTTTTATGGTCTAAAACTGGGATAATTTCAACGCATTTAAGCCTCTTCCCTTTTTGATGAACTCCTAAACCCTCAAGTCAACTTTTCTGCCGGCAGAGCGCTGTTGGACGGGTATCGTGGAAACAAAACCATAGAGTAGCCAAAACGCTTTCGCAAGGGATTGGTGTTAGTTTTGCGTCTGATTGGTCGAGAGGGTGGCATGAGTTTTCTAGACCAATCCGTTACCTTTCTTGACATTGGTATGCATGATATGTTATTCGTCCTTATGCGAGCAAGTTAGCCTTCTTTACCTCGCTTTTAGGTAAAACATGTTGTAGTCTAAACGGCTCACTTATCTCAATGTAGAAAGGGTCTGCCATTTATGACAGACAGGTCTACTGAGCATACTAAAACAACACCAGCCTAATCCTTTGTTACTTCCCACGCTCATGACGGCCAATGCAAAAGAGTAGAAATCTGGAACTGCAAGGAGTTTTACTCGCACAACAGTACAAGTTACTGCATTCCTCGAAGATATGATAGGAAGAGGTGATGCATAACTATTTACTTGCTCATCTGTTCATTTTTTGTTTCGTAAGACCGTGCCTTCTGAAACTCGTGAAAAGAGAGTCTCTGATTGGCTGCAGGAAAATCCTCATGAAGATGGCGATAGTCAACTGAGAGTCGAGTACGTCCTTTTCATTCAACTTATTTTTTTGACTTTTTTGTTGAGTCTTTTTGATTGTTGACTTTAGAAGTTTTTATTGTTTGTCGTATTATTGTGTTTTTTTCCTTCAATGGATTTAAGAATTTGAGAGACCGATAAGTTTGTGATACGAAAGGTGGGTTGCGTTTGGTGTCTGAGTTACCTCGGCTTCGAGATAGTGGGTAGTTCGAGATACCAGGGACAAGAAATCTTCCAATTTAAATTTACAGTATTATTTGTAAATAATATTATAACTAGGAATCATTTTCTCTGAGAGCCCCTACGCCTAGTTAGTCAATTCTTCAAATACCAAAATTTATGGTAGGTATTTTCTTTCCCTTGTGTAGGCAACTTGAGAAAGATAACATGAACTTGAGAGCCGCTTATCAAAAGCTTGTAACCAAAGTAACCGACTTAGAAAAAGAGAAGACGGACATGCAATCTGAATTGGAACAGCTGGGGATAATGGCGGAATTCGGAAAGTCAGACTTTGCCAGGGAAAGGGATGAATTACAGGCAGAAATTACCGAGCTGCAAATGTTAGTTGAAGACTTGAGGATGCAGGTACATATGGAATAACTTTATCCCTCCACTTGGAACAGTAAAAAGTTAAAGCTTCCTCCAGAATCTGAAACGTTCAGAACAATCAGGCATCAAGTTACTTTTTTAATATGTTTCAAAAGAGATCTGAAGCCCACAGTTATGATAGAAGGATTGCCAACAGCATAAACCTCCCAAAGTGTTAAGAGAGCCATTAATGTGGAACTCCGTACCACCCGAATGACGGAGTCATTCAAACGTGGCAATTTTTAAACACAGCTTAAGGGATCACCTAAGAAGTTTAGTTTTTTCGGTAGAAATTAACCCGATCCTATAGTTTTCTGTAGTAGTTGACTTCTCATTTATGTACTATAGATTAAATTACTTTTCTTTATCAGTCTCTTTTTTAATCAATGTTGTAGTTAGGCCGGAACATGTCGATAGGGGAGTCTAAATAAGATGATGTACTGACCCTTAAGCTCCCATGAGTGACCAAGACAGAATTTCTCCTTACAATATCTATACAATACCAACCATATAAGTGATGAGAATGATGAATGAGATCAATTTGGGGATAATTAGTTGATCCAATACTAAATTATTTGAACTAACATTATAAGAATTGTATGGTTGATAGTAGGGAGAATTGCACATTTGATCTGGGAGTTAAAGGGTTAAAGAAAGGGTTTATAATTTCTTGTAAATATTCACACATTTTGTTGTTGTTAAGCTTGGAGAGGCAGAATCCAAATTGACAGACACGTCGGAAAAGGAAGTTACAACAGCAAGTTATGAAGTGAGATTCTTTGACAGTAGCCAACTCTTTCGTACCTTGCTCGGGGGTTAAGTTGGTAAAACGAAGCGCAATTGAATAATAAACAGCACAATAGTCGCGGAAGAGCGAAAAAACAATGTTTTTTTACTGTTCCAAAACAATGTCACTCCGCCGATACTTATGCGCCGCGTACTTTGTCGCTCCGATTTTACTAACTGAACGCCTGGAACAGGCTAGGTGTTTCTATATTCTCCACTCTCCCTCCTTACTCATGCATCTATCTTACATGAAATGTGTGCTTTGTGTATGAAACTTTTAACGGGCTGCCAATGTTCTTACTGACGCAGGGAGGTAAAAAGAATGCACCGAAAACAAAGGTAAGATCTGTTCAGCATCCTCGCTAATGCTTACATGAAGCTCCATTTCTTTTTTCCTGCTTGTGACACATTTCCTCTTAAAATGAAACGCACCATCCTCTCATTTAAAAGGCCATAGGCCATTTATTCTATTTTTGTCATGAAGGGACCCTTAAGGCTTTCAAGACGCAATCAAAACTATTGCTATGTTTATTCGCTATGTTATTGTTTTGCACTTTGTTGTAAATTTTTTGCTTTATCAGTTGTGTGAAGTCCGTGGCTGGTTATGCAAGAGAGGCGTGAAAGGCCTCACGGGACGGAAATGGAGACGCCGCTGGTTTTCAACCGATAAGGATAGCAGGCTCTACTATTATCAAAAAAATAACAACACATCACCAAGAGGGTAAGTACCTTTGGTATAAGGAAGACAATTCTTCAAATCTGTATTTACAGGCACAACCAAATCCTATAGTTAATTGTCACGAGTAATCCCTATTCCTCTTTCCAATCCTCTGTCCGCTGCGTAGCTGGCGGTTATATGTGAGCCTGGCAGTTTTCGTGCGCTTGGTGACGTGTCCCAAGCCTATAGCGACTTCGCCGTGTATGTAGAACCACCAGCTACGCCAGCCATATTATATCGCTATTCGACTGAAAACGGCTAGTTCTATTGGAAGTGCTTAGTGGACTCTAACTATGACCCCTTACCAGGTTCTCTAAACTTAAGTAATCGTCAACGAAAGCAGTCCTTTTTGGGGCTACCCACTCTTGGACGATCATTTTACCTTCCCCAAAGTTGGCACTATTTACTACAGAAGCTATAACTTGTTCCAAACATTCAGTCAGTGAAACGAAGTGCGATAGTATTGGTTGAGCGAAAAAAACCAGGGAGCTTCGCTCCGCTACTACTATTAACTCCATTTTTCTAACTGAATGCCTGGAACCGCAGACTGCTGAAGTTTTGATTCGACAATCAGTCTGGTCTTTAGGATTCCTCTGATAATTTAACAAATCGGTTTAGCATGGTCTGTACCCTTATAGATAAAGATATTCGTCATCGCAGTGAAAAAAATGTTGTGGACTTGTGATGACAAATGTCGTTGTCGACAAAAGTACAGACCACGCTAAACCACTTTCGATTTGTTTTTTGCCAAAATATCGACGTTAACTTTGGATAAATTTCCGAATCATTCAGGTTTGAGAGCTGATCAAAAGCATTGCGTGACACGTTGCTGCGAGCAGCGATATCTGTTCTCTTATCGACGACGGAAAATCGGCCAATCAAATTGCGACGTATTGCCAATTGTGGCACAAATGTAAATTTGTTTCGTTTTTTGTGTAGCTTTATAGATCTTGATGTAATTATTGCCGTCCAAGACCAGCCTCCCTCACAGCAGGACATCAACAATGCTTGCTTCAATGTGGTGACTCCCACAAGAACATACGAGCTTATGGCACACGATGAACAGGAAAAGCTCAGGTACGGAACACCTTATTCTGAATTTTATTCTATTTTGTATCTTTTTGTTCTAATTATTTATTTGTTTACCTATTTATTTGATATTCTAAGAAAGATGTTGTCAGGGAATGACATAGGTATACTCAGACAAATAAGAAGTACGATGCCCCCAATACGAGTCGAACCTTTCGATTGGCATTGTGGTGTTTTGGGCCACGGTTTTCAGGAAATTTTTTTCGCTTGATTCCGAACAGTCCATCTGTGTGATGCTTGTCAAATACACGATCAACTAAGCGTTGGCTTACACGCCCAAATTCATTTGTTGGGATACTTAGTGCTTTTGCTGCTGCTCTCAATTTTGGTCTCCGAAATGCCGCGTACAAAATGACAATTAACAATGAACAGAGAACAGTGCAAGTGGTGTTTCAATGAGGTGTACCAACAAATCAGTATAGGTAATAACATGATTTCGAGTGCAATTTGGTGTTCATAAGCACGACTAGATTTTTTAAAGACAACAAAATTGCAAGAAAGCGAGCGCGCGCTTTGTAATTTTTACTCCTGTTACAACTTTGCAAACGTGTTACAACTTTGCTCTCGTGTTACATGAAAATACATTCGTTTTCAGCCGATCAATCAGAATTTTTTCCTGTACATTATGTTTGAGGGTGTAGCTCGTTCACCATTTTCCTCAGATAATCAACTTTAGGTTTCATGTTACTCGGTTGATTGGTCATCCGAGCGCGAAATCGGAGGCGCGAATGCTCGAATATTCGACGCTTCTCTTTCTTCAATGGATGAAACACGGGAGGCTCTTGGTACTGCGGATCGTAGCTGCACACAGGGCGATTGTCACAAGTAAATCTGGTAAACCTGTGGCTTAGCTTGCTTACTAACTCCGCGCTACTTAATCATCAGATCATGCGATTGCGGAATCGCAACTGAGTGGATGTCAAATCTTTGTTGGGGACTTAACGTTGTACTTAACTTTTGACAGACGTTAAAACTTCTGCCTTGAGTCTGTTAATTTTTTTGTGCTAGAATTGGTTACCGCGACTCGACCATGGCATTTGTAGGTGTCACTTGTGCGTCGCCATGTATTAGAAATTACGAGGATATTTCGAAAGCGAAAGACCATTTTCTTCCTTAATTTTATTCCTGTTATTGTTCCCTTTCCCTAGGTGGATCAATGCTTTGGATTATCTCCGCCACTGGAGAAACCGTTTGGCGTCCTCCAACGAAAACAAATAATAGCAGCCTTGCTGGTCCTCCTCTGGCTTTGGCCGGTTTTCAAAAGAATATAGGTTGCAGTTATGAACAATTTACAGCTATTTTCTTAGTCATAATGAAAGAAAAATATGGAAATTTTAAAGCATAACATATTTCTTTAAGAGTTATTTCTTGAATTTTTCGGGCTATTATCTGAAGTTTTCGGAGACAGCTGCCTCTCATAGTTCTACAGCCTGAATAGCATAGATATGAACAGAAACATTAAGCTAAAAGAGTCCGAGAATAAACAGGGGCTATATTTGAAGGCATTGGCGGAACCACAGAGGACGCGCGTGTAGAAAGTCGTTCCGGAAGTGGTAATATTCTCTTGTTTACAGTGGTGCTACCCAGTAGTGATATCATTTTCACTCTTATTGCTTTGAAATAAGTAAGAAGTTACAAAATGAGGCTTCGTTATTATATAGATATTGATGAAATACCAGAATTTGGAGCAACTACAGAATACAGGGCCACTGAGGTCCACTCCATGGGCATGCTCTGAAGAACTAGGCAGAACACAAAAGGATGTGTGGTGATTTAATGAGATAGAAATAAGTGGCCCTGTCCTCAGTAGTTTTATCCAGAATTGCTCCTTTTTCAAAAAACATGCATTCACCGCGCGCAATGATCGCACTATATTACTATCTTAGCAGGTGAAGATATTTTTGACTGTGATTAAATTACGAACATTGCTGAGGTTGAACTTCAACTTTTTAAGAGGAAAACAGTTTTTTGTGATGAACACTAGTTTTTTTTTCTATTTTTTTATCTCTTTTTTTTATGTAAGAAGTTGAATTAGCTTTTCTACAAGCTCAGTTTATGCCAGACATGCTCTTAGAAGATGGTCAAAATTTGTCTTTCATTTAAATATGACCCAGCCTGCTTCGCAGAGATTCACATTGGCAATATTAGAAAAATATCGCAAATGTTTTCTGTCACTACTTCGAATTGTTAACTTTGAAGGACAGACTCTATACCTGGCGTGGTACACGAAAGTTATTCAAGAGAGGATTGTCTCTTGTTTAAGGAAACATTTCTGTTCTTTTGTTTACTTTTTAGAAGGATTACTCCAGTTCAAAAGGAGAAATAGGGTCTTCGAATTTATAGAACTTATGTTTTCGCTCTAGAAACATATCATTTATTTGCACAAAGTAATGTTACAATAATAAGAAGGATATCTCATCATATAGTCTTAATATATCTTTCGGAAATATTGTTTGAGACTGTCGTGTGTCAGTTATTTAGTGCATCCAAAATATCCTGTTAAAGAGAGAGAGAGAAAAAGGAAACTTGAAAGAGAAGAAAAAGGAAACTTGAAAAAATCGTTGCTTCGACATGCCGCCCTTTGACTATTTGATGGACAGACTTGCGTTTTTTTCATTTCCCACTCGTAGACTAATTACATAAAAAATTTTTTTCAGAATAATGAACTATCCAACCTTATTTACGGACATTTTAAAGCGTAAACTAGGAAATCCACACCTATTGCCATGGGGATTCTGTAACAAGCTATCTGTGTATTTTTGAACTTCGCTTAAGTTCGCTCACATCACGTCCAACAAATTTGAAAAAAGCATTTTAACACTTAAAACACTACTGAAGTTTTCCATCCACGCGGGAGGAGGGATGAAGTATTTTCCCAATCCTCGGTATTGAAACGCTTAAATGCATCCTTAAGCGTGCGCATTAGAGTCGAGTTCGCGCGCAAAAATCTCGGAGAAGAATTGTCATCATCTTCGACAGAGTTTCCCGTCCTTGTAAAACTGCAAAGGTGATAATTTTTACTTGTTCATTCCGCGTAGCTTAGCATCAAATGCTAAAGACACCTCAAGCGGCTTAGAGTCATAACACCTTTTGCTAGACATTAACGCAAAGTATTCATTCATTTGTGTCGAGCGTTGGTTCAATAAAATCATTGTACATTCATTAACGCCATACTAAACTTCATTAAGGCGGAGTAAACTTTAAATAGTGCGATTAATATATGCATGAACATTCAATAGCATCAAGGTGCAATCTATAGCACCTTTGGACATTCGTACACACGGAATGTAACGTTAATAGCACGAACTGACAAACCATAGCATTTATGGACAAATAATAGCACGGTGCGAAACAACATTAACAACCAACAAAGAGCGATTACAACTTGGAGAAAGACTGCGTGTTCGCACACTGTTAAGAAATAAAAATGTATTGACTTATTTATCCTTCAATTTACTCTCTATTTAGACAACAGGGCAGGTATGTCTGCATAAAACGGAACCACTGCCCCCATTTAGTTGGGGTTATTGAGCCGACATTTCGCTGTAACGCTTGTAGCAACAGCTGAGTCCGATTTGCATCAGTGCTATCCTTGTCGCTTGGCTTCTTCACGATTGTTCATTTGTTGTTGCACTTCTGGGCGGCTTCTTAATGGCTGCCTTGAGCGCATTGATACCTTGTTCTACAACGTTGAGGAAAAGACTATTTAGTGGCAGTTTCTTGAGTTCTGTTTTTTGCCCGGGATCAGCGGGGTTATGGTGGGCAGGTGTGTTGAGAGCCTAAACGTAATAACTGTCCTAAATGTAATAAAGTCCTAAATGTAATAACATTTAGTTCTAAATGAAATAAGCCTCTAATGCAATCGTTTAACTCCGTTAGTGAATGTACAGTGATTTTATTGAACTAACACTCGGCACAAATGAATGAATACCTTGCGTTGATGCTTAGCAAAAGGTGTACTTTACTAGAATAAGGGGCAGATGTCATTAATGAATCGGTTGCTATGAAATCATACGAACTTTGAATCCATTCAAAACCTGAGAATGAAGAACTGTCTTGAGACAGAACAGGAAAGCGTCTTGAAAAAATTATCCGAAATACTTCCTGCTGAAGGTTATTGGTTTTCATTATCACTTTGCAATGCCTACAAACACAGGTTATCCTTGTGAAAGAGGCTTTAAAGACTGAAGCCCTCAAATAATAAAAATTAGTCACTCAATTTAATTGACGTATGTTTCTTGTATCGTAGAGCTTTAACCAAGGTAAGGCCAAAGATCGAGGCATGCTCAATCATGTTCGTTTATACGATCGCCCTTAGCAATCAAAATATTCAGAACCATAAGAAACTAATAACAAAATTTGGGAAAACATAAACAAGGTTACTGCTTCATGTCTGAACACATCGCCAAGTCTCCTCATTTATATCACTTTCCCCTCTATTTATGGAAATGACTCTATATAGGGTCGCAAAATAAGTAAAACATATATAGCGGAGGAAGTAGCTGTACAATGGCGTCTAAAAGTTCTCTTGAAGATTTTGAAAAGCGACTTGACGAAGTTCTTAAAAAGTGTGACCTACAGTCGAAATTTTTTACAGGGTGCTACGCTAGAAACCCTTCATCAGTAGCTCATTTGATTGGACCCGATGTAAGACTTGGACGAAATTCAGATTTAGTTCGTTATTTTTCTCTCTGGTTTATTTCAATTTGATATATTTCCCATTTTCGCTCCAAGTTTAGGACGGAAACCGCGGAAAAGGTTTGCGCAGTGACGAAGTCATTTGATAGAAAAAACATCACGATTTCGATGGATGGAAATCACGGAGAAGATCCCTCAAAACAATCGTTACGGTGGTCTTTAAAACAGCCGCAAGAGCGGGGACAACAATTTCACCCAGCACTTGCGAAACAAATTAATGTAAAAAGAACAATAGAGAGTGTAGAGGGTCAGCTTTTGACAAAGATGGAAGAGGAATTTCATTGCAAATTTGTCCAAGCGGAAGTTGGAATGTGTGGTTATGCTGTTAAAAAATCGAAAGTAGATTTATATAACGGAAGGATAGATGCTGTCGCTTTGCGTCAAATTCCGGAAGGTGACCCCGAAGTCGTTATCGTGGATTGGAAGACGTTTGCTAAATTTGATTCACCAACGAAATGGTGGGACGAAGCGACATATTTTAAAAATCCTCTTTACCAGTGTTTATTGTATCGTGAGCTTTTGCAAACTCACTTAAAGGTGAACGACATAAATGCTAGCGTTGGCATCATGTTGGTCCCACTCCGTCAAGCACGCCCAGGACAAGTTATGCCAGGCTTATGCACAAATTTTCAACATATGGAAGAAGAGGGTCTATTAGATACCATTAAAAGTTATCAATGGTTTTCTGAGGAAAGTAAATGTGTTCACACTGTTATTTTGCCCAATAAATTATTCACTGGAGAGCGCCTGAGTGACACATATTTAGAAGATGGAATTTTGAAGGAGACAGTTGTGGTTAAAGATATCGTAGATGACAGTGCTACTGTTGGAGACATGTGTGAAGAACTGGGACTTCTAAGGCTCGAGATAAAAGATTCACTAGCTGAGGACGAGGGTTTGTTCCCATGAGAAGAAAATGAGAGCTAAAGTGATGCTAAGAAAAAAGGGCGCTCTAGCCGTTTTAAGGGAATCTAAAAAGGGGAAAAAATAATCCAATTCTAATAATAACATTAGCTTTTGATTAACAGTGCTGGTTACGCTGCTTGATATATTTTCATTTGAACCGAGCAAAATAAATAGTTACGTTGCATATCATAATTTTAATTAGCGTAAAATGTCAGTGTTTAATCATTTACTCATTCATGAGGTATCTACGGTTTTCTCATTAATTGATTGATTGATTGATAAATAACGAATTAATCATTTAATAATCAAAACGAATCGATTTGGGAGACCTAAGTTGAATGAAAATTATTTTAAAGTAAATTATTTAAACGTGAGGGTGACATTTGATCGTGTAGTATAGTCGGATCGTCTGTTTGAGGGTAGTTCTGAGAAGGACTGTTGTCGGTAGTGGTGACAGACACTTAGACAAGTTTAAAGCCTGCATGGGTCTTGTAAACTGATTGGTCAGTTTTTCCGCGATGTTGTTGTAAGACTCACGCGATAATGTTAGCTTTTCCGTGTACTGGTAATTGTTTGTAATTTTTCAGCACCGTACTGAAAGTGAGTAGTAACTTGAAAAATATAAGACTTGAAAACTAAAAGTGCGCTTCTCTATTAGTTACGACTAAGCTACTCAAACGATAAATGAATAAGTTGAATTTGCAGACCTTTTCGTTTGCGGGAACTAACAATTGCAATTAGACGCCAAGTTCAATATTTTTCTTTTCCAGAATAAGTCAGACACGTGAAGAATGTAACGCATAACGCAATAATGACTACCTGAACGAATGCTTCGCTCAAGAGGATGACAAAATATGGTCGTGTCTTGCCTACTGCTCTGACGAAGGGCTAACGCTCGAAACGTCAGCTTCTTAACTCTTTACGGTTGCCAATTTACGTTATCAATCCAATTAATAATACTAAACTATCTTGCCCGCGTAGATACTCTAACTTACAGTTACCATTTCAATGAATGTTTAGTTATAACTCTTTAACAAGCAGTGCTGTAAGTTCTTAATGAAGAGTCCATAGAGGGAGTGAGCTGTTCCGACTACCGTAGGCCAGCTGGAGAGCAGTGCTTTCCTTGGGGAAGACTATTCTAGAGGAAAAGGCCAGACCACCAGAACACACTGGCATTTCGTAGTTGTTTCAAGAGTGTTTGCCGTTAAATGATCATGAGACAAAGGCGAACGTTATGCCGAACACCTTTCCAAGGTCCATACGTTTCTCTGATCATCTTAATGAACATAATTATTCTGCTGACCATAAATATCCGTTTGTCTCAATGTTTTTAAAATAACCTCTCATCAATCGAGAGCGAGGGTCGTACTTATATTTGCGCTAATGGCGAAATCTTGCATACGAACATTTATCAGCTGTAGACCGTAGGGGACAAGAATGGTTTCACTTTCTTAATAAATTAAGGGAGTCCCCACTCCCCCCACCCCCCCCAAACAAAAAAAAACAAAAAAAGAACAAAAAAGAAAAGAAAAGAAAAGAGAGAAGAAAGCACAAGTGGAGAGATTAAATGGCGTATATATTAGGGGAGTATTATTTCATCCAACACCAAATTCTCAGAATATGATTTTTAAGAAATGTACAGCGAGCAGTTAGGAGAATTTTCATCGTGATATTGAGAGTGGAAAGGTCAAAGATCAAGAACGGTGATTCATACCATAAGTAACTAGGTACCCCGTATTCTCCGATCCTTTTTAATGGTCATTCCCTCTCAGGACCACAAATCGTCTGAAGCGGTTGGAGATAGAATATTCAGTGGAAGATTCAAATATCATAGCAATTGCCTAATAAGAGGAGTTTGAGGTTATTTTCTAAAATACAGCCTAAACACCTGGTGCAGCTTAACTAAGAAGTAATTTGGGGCAGTGTGTCCTGCACACCTTCCTATACCCTCCCTGAGTAGACCAACAAATCCACTTTGATTAGAGCTACCCTTAAGCTGGGAAAAAAGTTGATTCAACTCCGATTGTTGTTTTTCTGGCTTTACACCCCTATGGGCATTAACATCTGACGAAGTTGTAAATAGGACTGAATTTACATGTATGTTAGATAAAAATTGTTTGCGCAGTAAGAGATGCTGTTTACTGTTTTAAGTAGAGCTCTGTCATAAAAAAAAATTTGTACAATATAGCCGCACTGAAAGATTTCTAGGAAAGCAGGATGGTGAACATAAAGTGTCAATTCAAGACAGAGTCATGATTACAGATAATTTTATACATGTTTCTTCTCTTTACTATGTTAAATAGCTATTTCTTACTTGGGCATTACTAAAATGAAACGTCTTCCAAATACCATTGGTGAACTGCTGAGCCTAAAGTTCGCATAAAAAAATCTCGGAGAAGTATTGTCATCGTCTGCGACAGATTCCGTCCGGAGATGTTTCCCGTCCTTATCAAAACGCAAAGGCGACGATTTTCACTTATTCATTCCGCGTAGTGTAAGTGGAAGCTTAGCATCAAAGGTTAAGAAATTCCATGAGGCATAAAATCATTTCTTTACTGGTAAAGGGGACGGCTATCATTATATTAACTTTGTCAGTCACAAAAAGTAAATCGATCACTTTGAAATCATATGAGCTTTGAATCCATTTCAAAACCTGAGAATGAAGAACTGCCTTGAGACAGAACAGAAAAGCGTCTTCTTAAAAAAAAATTTTCCGAATTACTTCCGGCTGAAGGTTTTTGGTTTTCATTATCACTTTGCAATGCATACAAACATAGGTTATCCTTGTGAAAGAAGATTAAAAGAGACTGGAATACTCAAATAATGAAAATAATGCGAACATAGCGAAAAGGTCGCTTTCGAGTGCTGTGCACTTAACGATCGTATTTGCACATTGTAACTTAATAACTACAGTCTGAATGCCCGTTCGAAATTTAGATACTTCAGGAAATTATAACCATTTTAGATCCTTATTTTACTTCAACTTCCTAGTCTGGCGTTACCCTCTTTCACCCGACTAACCTCCTTACACCCCCCCCCCTCACTCTCCCTCTCTCCCTCTCTCCCTCTCCTTCCCTCTCTGTCTCTTGAACATTTTAAAGGGATGAGAGAAAGGTTTGGGTGGTGCTGAATTCATGTAATGTGTAAACTTCGCATTGAAAATTTCACTTTAGTCTCAAAATTGTTAAGGTCATTTCTATAATCAATGTAACATTGTTAAGGTCATTTTCTATAATAATGCACGTGGATTTTGGGAAAGACAACGATCTGCCTTTTTTGTCATAAGGGTATGTCACCCAAATGCAAACTCGTATCAAGATCTTGAACCTCGACAGAGCTACGAATTGCACGAAAACGAGAAGAAGCGTCTATGTGGGGACAGAGTTATTGAACTTGTTTGCACCACTGGTCTTCACCACAACCTAAGGTATGGGAAAAAATTGCAACAGATACCATGGCCGACTAACTGAGCTGATGTCAACAAGGAAAGGAGAGAGTTGTGCGAAGACCATCTCATGGATTAGAGCGGAAATGTCTTTCGTTTTATTAAGATCCGCTCTATTGTGTCTGAGAGGCTCAAGGACTATGAAGAGAGTTACGTGCGACATTAAGAACACTGACATTGACATCCAAACAACAGAAAGCGCCATGTCCATTGAACTTAACACTTACATTCTGTAATATATTCCTTTTCTTTTATTCTCTTCGTAAATGTTGACATGTAGACTATTTGTCGTTCACAAGTATTTGAAAGATTTAATTCTAAATTGTTGCTTTTATGTTGATAATTTTACCAATGAACTCTTATTTTACCTAAGCTATACAAGTTCTTCGGAGTTGATATTCACTTATTTACATAAGGCACGATTTGTTTTCGTTCTATATCCATCTGTAAATATTGACTGAGTTGTGAGTAAACAGTCTTAATGGAGAATAATGGTCCGTGTGTCATTCTTCCATTCAATTTTCGTTTAAAATCAGAAATTAAAAATTGATGTCAATTTTTGATCTTAGTTGTTTTTTATCATAAAAAATCCGAAAATGCCAAATCGAAAATTTCTGACTTTACTTTACTTTAATCCTGTCAACAATGAAGAGAAAAAGGAAACTGAGCGGCTTTTTTTTTTCTTCTCTGACAATGTTGCAGTCTGTGGCATGGCTTATTTTTTCTGTTTTCGGCGGTAGTCTAAAAATTGAAAGTTGAAAATTACAATCATTCAATTTTTGTTTTTCGGCCAAAATATTGCAAATCGTTGACAGAACTACCCAAGAAGGAGGGGGAGGGGTCCATTCGCACGGTAATTTGTTTGCCCCTAACACCCCCTCCCCAGATCCCCTTCCTTCCATGCAAATTATTTTTGCCCCTGCCCCCTCCCTCCCCTCCCATGTTACACTTCTCTGGAAAGGAGGAAACGGGAAATTCGTATTTATCGCGTAGTCACTTTTCCAAACATGAACGACATCATTGCTGAGTACTTGAAGGATCTTGTAATAACTCAAAGAAAAACAGACTCCGAGGAGAGCTTATTGTAAAACGAAAGACCTTAGTTCGAGGTTAGTTAGGAGGTTTTGTTTTTAGAATGGGATAAATTTACACAACCGCCTGTCAAATGACGGGTTTGAGCAGTGCATAAGTATAAGTTTATTAAACTTAAGTGCTTGTTGTTCGCTATTTTCTTCTTTTGTCGACCTTCATTTCCTTGTTTGTATAGCCGTCTATACTAGCACAGTTCAGGGTTCAAAATAAATTTTCAGCTTTTAGCGTGAATTTGTAGGCTTTTTGTTAAGGCTCATATTTTTCCCGGCTGTCAATTATAATTATAACATAGCTAGTAAATTTGTCTAATCAAATTCAATCGCACGAGCGTGCTTCATATTCCTATTGTACACGCTCATGACGTCAGCAAACAAATCCCTCGCGAAAAAAAATTTTTTCGTCGGGTTGAAAATGTTATAAAACAATTTGTTCATACGTCAGCTGTGCGTTCATCGAGGTATGAAGCACGCGGGAAGTTTGGAGAGCACTGAACCAATTGTTAATTATTATATTTCTATAATGTATAAGTCGAAATTGAGGACGATTCGTTAACTTTTTGTATTCCCGTTTATTTTGCATAAAACTGGGTTTAATTTTAGGTCACTCGATTTAACTGACGTATGTTTCTTGCATCGCAGAGCTTTAACCAAGGTAAGGCCAAAGATCAAGGCATGCTCAAGCATGTTCGCTTCTACGATCACGGGTAGCAATAAAAATATTCAAAACCATAGAAACTAATAACTACATATGGGAAACATAAACAAGATTACTGCTTCATGTCTAAACACATCGCCTAACCTCCTCATTTAAATAACTTTTCCCATTAATTATGAACATGACACTATATAGGGTCGCGAAACAAGCAAAAACACATACATAGCGAAGGACGTGGTTGTACAATGGCATCTAAAAGTTCCCTTGAAGATTTTGAAAAGCGAATTGTCGAAGTTCTTAAACACTGTGACCTACAATCGAAAGAGGAAAAATTCACAAAGAGCGATACCAGAAGCCCTTCACTAGTAGCTCATTTGATGGGACCCGATGTAAGACTCGATCGAAATTCAGATTTAATTAGTTATTTTTTCTCTGACTTATTTCAATTTGATATATTTCTCATTTTCTCTTAAAGTTTAGGACGGAAACCATTAAAAAGGTTTGTGCAGTAAAGAAGTCATTTGATATAGAAAATATAACGATTTCAATGGATGGAAATCACGGAGAAGGTCCCTCAAAACAATCGTCATCGCAAGAGTGGGGACAACAGTTCCACCTAACACTTGCGAAACAAATTAATGAACAAAGAACAAGAGAGAGTGTAGAAGGTCAGCTTTTGAAAAAGATTGAAAAGAAATTTAATTGCAAATTTGTCCAAGCGGAGGTTGGAATCTGTGGTTATGCTGTTAACAAATCAAGAGTTGATTGCTATAAAGGAAAGATAGATGCTGTCGCTTTGCGTCAAAGTCCAAGAGGTGACTCCGAAGTCGTTGTCGTGGAATGGAAGACGTTTGCTGATGATTTACAAGATCCGATGAAATGGTGGGACGGAGCGACACATTTTAAAAACCCCCTTTATCAGTGTTTATTGTATCGCAAGCTTTTGCAAACTCACTTAGAGGTGAACGACATAACAGTTCGCATTGGCATTATGTTGGTTCCATCCCATCAAGCACGCCAAGGAGAAGTCGTGCCAGGCTTATGCACAGATTTTCAAAATATGGAAAAAGAGGGTCTGTTGGAAACCATTAAAAGTTTTCAATGGCTTTCCGAGGAAAGTGAATGTGTTCACACTGTTATTTTGCCCTGTAAATTATTCAATCGCGAGCGTCTGAGTGACACATACTTAGAAAATGGAGTTTTAAAGGAGACAACTGTGGTTAAAGATATCATCGATGACAGTGCTACTGTTGGAGACATGTGTGAAGAACTGGGACTTCTAAAACTCAAGATAGAAGATTCACTTGCTGAGGACGATAGAAAAAGCGATGAAGAGGAAGACAAAAGTGATGCTAAGAAGAAAGGGCGCTTTAGCCGCGTTAAGGGAATGTTCAAAAGTAAAAAAAAATAATCCAATTCTAATAATAACATCAACTTTTGATTAACAGCGCGGGTTACGCTGCTCATACATATTCACTGAACCGAGCAAAATAAATTGTTACGTTGCATTATCATAATACTAATTGGCGTAAAATGTCAGTGTCTACTCATTTACTCATAGCGAAGTATCTACGGGCATGGGCAGAAATGAAGGACATCATGGCGGCCAAGCATGCGCAGAGTTTTCCTAATGCCCTTTAAAAATGTCCGAAGCTTCTAAGGATTTGTATGGCAAAGTTCTAATATTAAAAAATTTTGAAAAAATTAAGGAAAAATTTCCGCACAGCCCCATACTTAATTATGCATGTACATCTTACTGGTGATACACTGAAAAATAAAGCCCCATATATGGATGTATAATGATGTATGGGGCTGTGCGGAAATTTTGCCAAAATTAAAATAGTTATCGTACTTGCGAGCATCGGTGTGCTATCGTGTTAGTGAGTTGCTGCTTTGGACGAAATTTCGAGGTTCACGCTCGTTTCGTCTTTGATCCCAAACAAATTACGCAAATCCCATATAAGAGTCATATTGCACTTCCATACAAACACAGTAAATTGGCTGAAATAGCCAAACTTCGACCCGGCACATCCACGAAAGAAGACAATATTGGTAGGTTGCGAGCATCGCGCTGCGAACAGGGGTCTCTTATCTCTCATTTTGTGCCGCTTTTTTGGATGAATGTGGCATTCTCTTTGATCCCCGTAAAGTTGAAGATTTGCAGTATTCATCGCGAACAGAACTTTCGCCTTTAGTCACGCAGAAAAGATGTCGCAGAAGTTGGATCGACGGTTCTTCCCGTACAAATGGTTTCCGACGCCATTTTTACTTTCAAAGGCTTGGTATCTTAGCTTGTTTACATAGGTCAGATGATATAAATAAAGAAAACTGATTGGTTCAAGGGTGATATTAAAAAATAACCGTGCTTTGCCGTAACGCTATCCATTCCGTGACATGGTTGCGTGACTTCCAATTTAGGCATAAACGTGACGCAAGTTTCTCATTTCTTTCCGGTCTCAATCTGTTATTTTGCAATAAAGTAATAAAACATCTTACCTCTCCAGTTTCGTAATCACTTGAAACATTTACAATGTCGGACGCACCTCCTCCCAACTATATATTTAATACGAAATTGGCACCACAACCTCCTTCACTGAAATATGTCTCACAGTCCATGGCGGAAAATGTTGCATTTACCTTTGACATACCTTTCCCTATGCTTAAAGCTTGGAATGAATACCTTGATAAACCAGAAAATGAAGGGACAGAGGAAGAAGAACACGTGGATGGTGAACTGACGCAAGGTCCGATCACGCTGGAAGTATTTCAGAAACGTATGAGGAAAAAATATAAAACTTACATAGACCTGTTTGAACTTATTATTCCTAGCAATCTGTTTTCTATCAGAAAATCGGAAGAAGTGAGAGAAGAGTTGAAAGAATCTCTGCGAAAATTAGCTTCTTCTGTGAAGTCTCAATACAAGCAGATCAGGGGGAGAAAGGGCCTTGCCCTGAACTCGAAAATAAAAAAGTTCCATGTGTTTGAGAGACATGTTCAGTCAGTAGCAGAGCTGGAGAGGGAAAATGAACAACTAAAGGAGTTGCATGAAGAAATTGAAGAGTGGAAATCAAACTATGCAAATTTGGAGGAAGAAAAGAGAAAAATGCTTCATGAAATGCAAGCTGAAATAAGAACACTTCAAGATGATTTTGAAAAAGCTGAGACCACAAATAAAGAATTAATTGATTACATTGAACGCCTGCAGACAGCTCAGCAAGACTACAAGGGGAAAGACATTTCTCAAGTGAAGAAAAAGTCGAGGACTTTGAAGACTTTCATGACAAGAGCTCAGACAGCACTGTGGTTTGCTAAGTCCTTTGGACTAGAAATTGAGTCAGTTGCCATGAGAGAAGTTCAGACTGGAAGCAAGCATAATGTAAAAATGGCCAGTGATGACCAGCAAGAAAACACTGCCACAGGGTTTGACTCCCTTTCAGAAGAGGAAAAAGAAAAAGTAGATAAAATTTTATTTCTATTAGACAAATTTTGTGTGGGGGACTCATTTTATCATGAGTTCTCAATGTATAATGATCTTCTTAAATCATATATAATCAAGCAACGGCAAACACAACTAAATGACATGTGCCATATTGTATCTACACCTGGGAGGGCTGAGGGGGCAGAAGTTTCATTCAAGGAACTTCTCAAGGAAAGGGTGCAAGATTTAATCGACCAAAATCCAGAATTTGATTTTGAAAATGAAATTATTAAAGTTAAAATATCAGGGGATGGGGCAAGGATGACTCGCAATACAACCTTTATCATTCTTTCTTTTGCTTTGTTGCAAAATAACAGTCATTTAATGTCAGCAAGGGGAAATAACACAATCACCATTGTGAAGGGCTCAGAAAATTATGAAACACTGAAGGAGTCATTTGCTAATGTTTTTTCACACATAAATGATCTAAATTCAATGACCAAAATCACAATGAATGGGAAAGAAATAAAACTTGAATTATTTTTGGGGGGAGATTATAAATTCATTTTAATCATGTTGGGTCTCAAAGGTGCCACCTCTTTCTATGCTTGTGCATGGTGCAAAGTTCACAAAGATAAAAGATGGGATATGAACCATGAGGAAGATTTTTACAATAAGCCACCATTGCAAAGAACACTAAAAGAATTAAAAGAATTATCAAAAAAGGGCAGAGAAAATTTTTGCTGTGAACATGAGCCTCTATTAAACATTGAGTTAGATCATGTAATTTTAGACGAATTGCACCTTTTGCTTAGAGTAGTTGATGTGTTACTAAATAATTTACTGGAGGATGTATTACAGTGGGACAAAAAAGATGATTTAAATAAGAAAAGGGGAGAAAAGAAAGGTGTTCATCGAGAGAGGCTGCAGGCTGCAGTACGCTCATGTGGGGTTAGTTTTGATATCTGGGAAAAAACCAATGCTGATGGAAAGGGATCAGGCACCTATGATTTTACAAGTTTGCTTGGGAATGACAAAAAGCAACTCCTGAGAGAGCTCCCAGGCAAAATTTTAAGTGTTGTTCAGACTTCAACTTCAAATACTGTCAAGAAAATATGGGAAGACTTTAGGGAACTATATACATTTATTGGAAGTGGTCAAAATTCAGATAAGCAAATTACAGATTTTTTTGAAAAGGCTAAAAGCTGGGTAAACCTTTTCATTTCTCTAAGAGACAAAAGAAAGGGCTATGAACGTGCACGAATAACACCGTATATCCATGCTATGGTGTTCCATATCCCCAAGTTCTTCAGGACCCACAAGTCTGTAAAAATTTTCACAGGGCAGGGTGTGGAGAAAAACAATGATTATGTTAGAAATATTGTATTACATAAATCAAATAAATGGGATGCTGCCTCAGATGTCCTAAAAGTTGAGGCCAGACAATGGGCACTACGTAAATCAGAAAGGGAGAAAAGGCCATATAATAAATCAAATACAGAATACTGGGAAAAAGATCTCCTTGAGGCAAGGAGCAAGAAAAGGAAAACAACATTTGATCCTGAAGAACCTGAGTAACGCTTAGTTTACCACGAGGGTAACATATATATCTGGGGTAGTTTCAGTGACCACCACTGCACTGAACAATGGAGAGAACTCAGTATTGAAAAATAGAACAATAACAACAATGATTGGGATAGCAATCTCAAATACTACAAAACTATTGATTTTTTTCTTCTTTGGATTGTAAAAATGTTCTCTTAAAGCTAGCATTCAATGAAGTGGAGGTCTACTCTTGTGTCCTTTATACTTACTTAACAAATTGAAAAACAGCCTGCACACCGCAAGTACTTCTAGGTTGTAAATATGAAAAATTTGACTCAATATAAGAATATGTAATGAACT
Organism: Pocillopora verrucosa; assembly: GCF_036669915.1. NCBI lineage: Eukaryota > Metazoa > Cnidaria > Anthozoa > Scleractinia > Pocilloporidae > Pocillopora > Pocillopora verrucosa. Next base: position 5,527,504 of record NC_089315.1, on the reverse strand, counting down.
ACTACAAAAATATAGATTTTCTATTTTGTAATAAATACACAATGCCAAATAGAATCAAATCAAGTCTTGGTTTCTTTAATTTGTCTCATGTCAGGCTACATGCTGCTTTACAAAAAGAAATACTCAATTTTTCTGGCCTATATCGTGGGCAAGGTGTAATTGACTCCCCTGTCAAGCTATGAGTCTTTGGACTCCATGACAAAAACAATCTGACCTTCACAGGAAAGTCAATTTGCACCCCATCCCCTATACTATCTATTAGCCTGTGCCACCCATTAGGAAAGTGGCATCTTATAAAATCCTGTTTTTCAAGGAGGATGTATCCACTGTCATTACTTTTCCGTCCCTTATCTTTGAACAAAAAGTTAAAATAAGTGTGGTTAAAAGCAATGACAGTGGGTAATTGAGACTTCGATTTTAATTGCTCTAAAATACCAATGTGGAGACCCTCACTGGCATCAGCAATCTCTTGCTGTGTGAGCCTTGGGTTGTTGAATGACCTAAGGGCAAGGAAAAAACATTCATCTTAAAAAATAGCATTACAATTTTTACATTGAATAGGAAATTATTACATACAAGCACAGAATATCAACAGAGAAAACCAATGTAACGGATTTCTCCTGTTTTTTGTGTAATTATAAAGCTGTTAATCACACATGATATCTCACCTCAAAGCAAAGGCGTTTAAATTCTCTTCTGGCTCCCAGGAGTTTTGTAGGCTCGAGTAGCCCTTCCACTTGATGAAGTATTCAATCTAGACCAACGATTGAGTAAGGTTTAACGAGTATTCGTTATGAAAGAGAGATTCATTTCAGTCAAACACTCGGAGCAAAGCAGATTCGCTTATCTTTTTCTTACTGACTCTTTTTGAAACGACTCTTTCGATCTCGTAGAATCTAGATTTTTTTCTCTTTCTCTCTGTGTAAAAATCCGCGGTACTGAGATCATTCAGCGATTTGTAAAACAAAATTCTTGGCATTTCGCTCACTGATAGCTTTCCGACTGCTTCACAACCAAGCTACGCAGACTCAGCAGGGTCAAAATGTACAAAATAGAGCCCGCGTCACGAACCGCTGACTGTCCTAAATTTCTGCCCATGGGTTTTTCATTAATTGGTTGATTGATAAATCACGAATTAGTCATTTAATAATCAAAATGAATCGATTTGGGAGACCTAAGTTAAATGAAAATTGTTCTAAAATAAATTATTTAAGCCTGCGAATAACATTTGATTGTGTAGTCTGATCGTCTGTTTGAGGGTCGTCCTGAGAAGGACTGTTTTCAGTAGTGGTAACTGACATTTAGACAAGTTAAAGCCTACATGGGTCTTGTAAACTGATTGGTCAGTTTTTCCGTGATATTGTTGTAAGACTCACGCGAAAACTTTAGTTCGTTCTATTAAATTCATTACTACTGCTGGTTAAGTATTGCGCAAAGACCCAGTCAGTAGTGTGGATCAAGAGTCGATTACGTTCAACAGTGTGAGTGTTGACATCGCCATTTCTCGCCGGCCGCACTCGTCTGTTTTAAGTCAGTGTTATCTTAAATTTCTTGCTAGTTTCTCCGATGTACGAAGAGTGGCACCTGGAGCACTTGATCTTGTAAACTGCTCCTTGTCTGTTGTTTGATTCTTCCTTGTTTTCGACGTTAGTATGTGGGTGATGTAGTGTTTTTATCGGTCGGTGAGCGATGCCGATCTTGTAGGGTTGAGAGATGCGCGAGATGGTTCCGTTTTAGTGTACGGTGGTACAAAATGTATCGTCAAAGTGGCGTAGCCATGGTTACATCCTTTTCGGCGAGTCGAAAGAGCGCGTTTGTCGATGTTCTGCATTGCAATTTCTGCGACGACAACGGAAACTGGCGAGCCAATAGCTGTTCCGTGTAATTTTTGATAATTTACCAGTACCGTTACACTGAAAGTGAGTAGTCGCCTGAAAAACTCAAGACCTGAAAACTAAAAGAGCGCTTCTTGATAAGTTACGAGTAAGCTACTCAAACAATAAATGAATAAGTTGAATTTTGCTGATTGGAGATTTTTTTTGTTTGCGGGAACAAACATTTGCAATTGGAGAGGACAGAAATTTCTCTCAGACACCAAGTTCAATATTTTTCTTTCCCAGAAGAAGTTGCACGAATGAAGGAGCTAACGTATAACGCAATAATGACTACCTATTGCTGATGACTAACTTCCTCTCGACCAGTCTCCATCTGGTTCGGTTTTCCTCCACTTTTTCGTTACCCAGAGAGATTCGTAGATCATGAATACCTGAGGATCTTGGCTAAACATTCGGCTGATAAACGTCGTCCCCAATTAGTTCAATCTGTAATTAGCATCCTACGTATTTAGAGCTCTGTAGTGTCCTCGCTATTTCTCCTTTTATTGAGACTGAAGCCCGAACAGGTTGACCTTGGGATGCATGTAAGCGTCATCTCCAACCACTAAGAATGTTCTGGCCATGGAAACGCTCTCCTTGGTCATGAAAATGGCAGTTTTTGATATGATTTTCGGTTCTTTCCACTTGATGAAGCCAACGAAATTTGCATCCTTTTCTCCTACTACTGGAATACCAATTACACATATTGTAGTGGATACAACTCCCCTATGCCTGCAAGAATACATCGGAATCAGAGGAAAGGATCATCAACGATTACTTGCTCTGGAAATTCCTCGGCCACTTTTCATCTGTTAAGAAACGGTGATAAGGAAATGAATCCAGGACCTGATAAGAATTCAACAGCTAATTGTCTTAGGAAACAAATGGTGTTTTGTTTAATGAATGCTCGATCGACCAGAAACAAATCGTCTGATATTTTTTTTAACTCATTTGTGATAACAAACCAGATGTAGTTGCTATTAATGAAACCTGGCTTACAACTAGAGCCACTAAAGTTGAGGCTTGTCTTGATGGTTGTAAAATCGAGGATCATACGCGTACTGGATGTCGTGGTGGTGGAACTGCACCTATAGATAGTGATTCATTGTGTTTCAAAAAAGCCGATGTTGGCCAGAAAATGAGTTTTCTGAATGGCTTGTGACGTCATCGTCACACACTGTGCGTGTCGTCATCGTATACCGGCCGCCGTATTCTGTAGATCATCAAGTACTTGGTAGTGTTTTCATCACGAAGTTTTCTGAATATTTGGAATATCCAGTACTCTGCAAAGAACAACTGCTGATTACAGAAGACTTCAATTTCCACATTGACGATGTGCAAGATCCTAATTCCTCAGCGTTTTCGGACATGTACTTTTATGTTGTCTTCTTTCAGTCTGCACTAACATGCGCATGTCGAAATTGTCTTAGAGTCTTTTCCGTTGAATGAGCCAAAGGCGAATGTGCGTCCCCGGCGCTCGTTACGTCGAACACCTTTCCACGGTTCATACGTTTCTTTGATAATGTTAGTGACCACAATTATTTTGCTGACCATAAATATCCGTCATGGTTTTGAAAATTACCTTTCATCAACCGAGAGCGAGGGCCGTACCTATGTTAGCGCAAGCACTTATCAGCTATCGGCCGTTGGGAGCAACTATAGCCTTCACCTACTCAATAAATTAGGGCGGTCCCCCCCCATTCCCCACCCCCCCACCGGAAAAAAAAAGGAAAGAAAGGAGAGTAGAAAGCAAAAGTGGAAAGAATAGCTAGCAAATTAATTAAGGGAATATCAACTGATCCAGCACCAAATTCTCAGAAAATGATTTTTTAAGAACTGTGCGGCGAGGAATTAGGAGAACTTTCATCGCGATATTGGGAGTGAAAAGGTCAAAGATCAAGAATAGTGACTGATACCACAAGCAACTAAGTACCCCGTATTCTCCGATCCTACTAAATGGCCATTCCCTTTCAGGACCACAAATCGTTCGAGCAATACCAGTTAACGAACAAAATACAGTTTTAAGACTTGATTTGATACTACAGTTTGTTATCTCAGAAGCCGTTGGAGATAGAATATTCAGTGAAAGATTCAAATACAACAGCAATTTGTCTGATAAAAGGAGTTTGAGGTTATTTTCTAAAATACAGCCTAAACACCTGGTGCAGAAAAGCAGGATGGTGAACATAAAGTGTCAATTCAGAGTCGTATAATTACAGATAATTTATTTAAGTTCCTTCTCTTTACTATGTTAAATAGTTTTTTCTTACTTGGGCCTTACCTAAATGAAGCACCTTCCACATACCATTGAAAAATTGCTAGTCAGAATTAACCGAGCTA